>NW_009619166.1:2428-3009 GCF_000690535.1 Cariama cristata | reverse complement strand
ACTGTTCTCACTTTAAAATGTAGTGTCTTACCTTATCAAAGAAGGAAAAGCCAGACTGTTTCACTCTTCAGGATTGCTCGGCATGTTTTAAAATCAGTAAACATGGTTAAATGCTCTCTTAGAACACAGTGTATCTAGCTGTTTAGGTTGAAAAGAAAATCTCCACATGCAGGTGTACGCACACAGAAGCACACACTTGAATGAATTTGGTGTTATGGCAAATTAGATGCAGCATCTGATTTGGAGATGGAAAAGCTGTTTGTCAATCCAAGAGGTGGAACAGTGCAGGCACATGCTCACCTGTTTCAAACTCAGCTGACAGAGGCTTTCTCCACTAATGAGAAAGCTCATTTTTGTTCTTTCAGCTGTTATTTGGGATGAGATCTCATTCCAGGTAATACTGATTAATACCAGGTAGACTTTTCCTTTAACAACTGGAAAGCATCCCTAGCTTATTCCCTGCAAAAATAGCTGGTAGATGGTAATGAGCTTTCACACAAGCTTATAAAAGAAAAGAGAAAGAAAGAAAAGTTCTTGATCCAGCTGTTTCTTTTTCTTTTTTCTTTCTTTTTTTTTTTTTC
>NW_009619166.1:1155-2096 GCF_000690535.1 Cariama cristata | reverse complement strand
TTTTTTTAAAAAAAACAACTTTAAGACCAGTAACCCCTTGATTTGATTCCTGAGAAAGAGAAAAAATCGGTAATACTGATTGTATTTGCTGCCATATGTAAACAATATCCACTCAATAAGAGCTCTACTGTTACACATGGCTGTAAAGGGTCTGTGAAAATTAAGCATCAGGACAACGCTGCCTCCAGCAAATATTTTAATAAAAGTGCCTAAAGAGAATGAGAACAGCTGGGATAATTTATCCTTTTATAATCCTTTCAAATCCACATAATTTCTGTTGAGTGAGGCAATTTAACTACCAGTATTCTATGAAGTTTGACATTCCAGTCACACAATTGACTAGTTGCAGTAATATTTATCGGTTGCTTCCTTTAATTATAAACAAGATTCTCCAGGTTTGCTTCAGACCTTCTGTCTGGCACGGGAACTCGGGCTTTTGGAAGTGAAATGCTGAGATTCAGCTTTCTAACTGAACTTTTCTCACAGGCCAGTTTCATACATCTCATGCAGAGGCTGCATTAAATTACATGAATTTGGTCAAACATAGGCAATAAGCATTGATTGTGGAGATCTACTCGTTATTGAAGAAAATAGTCTTTACTAAGTTTGATTAAAAATTTAGCAGAAAATGTAGAGTGTCCTGTTATCATGAATGGATTGAATTGAAGAGTGGGGGGCAGTAACAGTAGATTGCAAATTTATCTGCTGTTTACAGTCTGTGGCAGAACCAGTTTGATAGACAAGTTTCTTAGTACAAAGTAGAGTAAGGACAGCACTGAGCTCCCATTTTTTAAAAAAAAAGGAGGGATGGATATACCCCTAAAAGCTGGGTATTTAAATGGATTTAGTGTTGCTCTGCTTTGCCACAGTAGTAGTGACTTGGCCCATTGGCTGTTCATGTAGGTAGGGTGCAGAAAAGGCTGCCTTCAGGCAGCCCCTTG
>NW_009619166.1:0-997 GCF_000690535.1 Cariama cristata | reverse complement strand
GGCAGAGGTGCGTGTACTAGCAATGAGTGGTAAGCGGGCTCTGCTTGGGATGAAGAGTATGAAATTCAAAGAGAGATCTCTTTGAAACATGAAGATTTCTAGAGTACTGTCAGGTCTAATAGTCAATAAGTTTTCATGGGTTTTAACAAAAGTAAGAAAACCAAGGGAGAGTGGTAAGTCTACTTCAGTCCAAAGTGAATTAATTAAAATCAGAGAATTCCTGCATCCTTGCTTGACCTTATGCTTGCAGTAGATGAGACAGTCCAAAGTGAATTAATTAAAATCAGAGAATTCCTGCATCCTTGCTTGACCTTATGCTTGCAGTAGATGAGAAAGAAACTTGATGGAATTAATTTCAATCTTAATTTTTTGTGGCATTTGTTATTTTCCAAAAAAAAAAGGAAAATAAAGGGTATTTCTGATGGTCAGTACAAAAATTCATGTCTTTCCTCCCAAACAAATAATAATGTAATGACAGTAGGAGACTTGGTGTTTAGGAGGATTTTCAATAGCGCTGAAGAGCCTGTCAGCACCTTTGGATATCTAAGGCCTTCAGAAAGTCTCGCCCATCCTGAGTCCTTTAGCATCGAGCTCTGACAGTCTCTGCCAATTTTCATTTGTAGTTGAGAAGAGGAAGATAAAGAATACTGGGTTTAGATTCACATTGTGTTTCTAGCTTTTAGCTACTTTACAGAAAATCTTCCTGCATATCTCCTAGGAAAACGGAAACTGAAAATTAGTTAGGACAAAACTTCCTCATTTTTCATGCTCAAAATAAAAAATACTTGCATTTGTGGTAGAAAAGTACTTTAAAGAAGGCAGGAGTTCACTCAGATACTTCTGTCAGTGTTATTTGCTGCATTACTTATAGAACTTGGATTGACATCCACAGCTACAGCTCTTATTTATTCCATTTCTACATTCATATAAAATTGTCACCTTTTAACTCATGAAACTTCACAGCGTGCTTCAGTAATGCAGTAATTCTTACCTAAAT
>NW_009619165.1:0-30861 GCF_000690535.1 Cariama cristata | reverse complement strand
GACATCAACCCCATGCAACGTTACAGGCTTGGGGAAGAGTGGCTGGAAAGCTGCCCAGTGGAAAAAGACCTGGGGATGCTGGTTGACAGCCAGCTGAACATGAGCCAGCAGTGTGCCCAGGTGGCCAAGAAGGCCAACGGTATCCTGGCCTGTATCAGAAACAGTGTGGCCAGCAGAACTAGGGAAGTCATCATCCCTTTGTATTCTGCGCTGGTGAGGCTGCACCTTGAATACTGTGTCCAGTTTTGGGCCCCTCACTACAAGAAGGACATTGAGCTGCTGGAGCATGTCCAGAGAAGAGCGACAAAACTAGTGAAGGGCCTGGAGAAAAAGCCTTACGAGGAGTGGCTGAGGGAGCTGGGGTTGTTCAGTCTGGAGAAGAGGAGGCTGAGGGGAGACCTTATCACCCTCTACAACTACCTGAAAGGAGGTTGTAGCGAGGTGTGGGTTGGTCTCTCCTCCCTGGTAACTAGCGATAGGACAAGAGGAAACAGTCTCAAGTTGTGCCAGGGGAGGTTCAGGCCCCACGTTAGAAAGAACTTCTTCACTGTTAGAGGCGTTCAGCATTGGAATGGGCTCCTCAAGGAAGTGGTGGACTCACCATTCCTGGAGGTGTTCAAAAAACTTTTAGAAGTGGCACTTCAAGACATGGTTTAGTGGATTTAGCGGGCATCGTGGCATCGGGTGTACAGTTGGACTTGACAATCTTTGAGGTGTCTTCCAACCATAATGATTCTATGATTCTTTAAAAATACATTTGCACAAGGGAACAAGAGAAGTTCAGATGATAAACAGATATTTGGACTGAAATTTTAGTGGTGTTTGTGTGCATATGTGTTGAAATACTTAATATGTTGTGGGAATGCTAGTGTATGAGTACACATCTACACAGGGTTTGGTCAGCAATCAAAACAAGCAGGTTGGCCTGTGGGCTAAGTGAGTAATCTGGAGTGTCTGTGTACGTGTGTTTGTTTGCAGTCCTACGAATGCACTTTGCCAGATGAAATAACGCTTCTTTTGATTGATTTTTTGTCTTGTTTAACACCTGGGTCATGCTAAGATCCATTTTTATCCATGTGTTTCCATTCATGCAATCCTTTGGAATAAGCCCTATTGCAAAAATGATTTTGTGCTCTTTTGTAAGATTACAAACATTTATTTCAGGAATACCTCAGGTATATATGTACTTTTCTATCAATGTTATCTGCCTTTCTGGTACTGCTACTTATTTTACAAATGCAGTTTATTTCCTTTCCCAATTCCTGGATCAAATGTAATGTGTTTTTTTTTCCCCAAAGGAGAAGACTAAATGCCCACTGATCAAGCGCTTCTAATCTGTCCATTAATACGAGGAATAAGCAATCAGTATGTTCTTTCAAAAACCGTTTTTTAGATCACTTCTGCTTTTTGGTATATAAAATTTTTTCCTAGTGCTCTGGGATCCTGACAAAGTTCAAGAATATTTGTCCCAGATTATTAAAAAGTGCTGGAGTTCAGGTGCTCAAAGGGAATATAACTTCAAACACTTGGGTCAGGACCATAGAGAATGCAAACAGGTGATGTATTAATCAAGTACATCAAGAAAAAGATCTATTGTTCTGGCCAATTCTATTTAAAAACATGGTCCAGATGTCTGAAATACTTCCCATTTCTGTGACAGTGGTGTGATCAATAATCCTTTGGAGATGCAGTCTGCAGTTGGTTACATGTTCTGCAAATACTGGTGCTGTAGGTCCACACCATTTCTTCAGAGAGTAGAGGTCACCTCACTTGCTGATTTGGAGGTTTTGTCCTCTACAGGGGTAGCCCTGCAGAGAGCTACTTGCACCAGTGGTTTTTCTATATTTTCTGTTCTTAAAAGGCTTCTTCTGTGTTGGCACAAACCTTCCATGTACTCTTTTTCCAGCTGGTTTGTAATTGTGGCAAGTTTTACCTGCATGGCTAACAGCTTGATTTGAATCCTTACCTGGGTGTGCTCCTAATCCATTTGTGAGAGCAAAAAAGCAAGGAATAGTACTACACAATATACTGACACTTTGAAAAAGAGAGACAGAGCTAATATCTGCCTGGTTTCATCTTGTTTTGAAGTTAACTTGCAGTAAATATTCAGTGTAAAGTTAACACTCAGTAGGACTGCAGTGACTCTTAGGGGAAGCTTCCATACACTTCATAAAATCTGGTAGAAATTTACCATTTGTACAGATGTGAGACACAGGACAAGTGTAATATGAATTGCCACTATATTGTGATTTACAGCTCCATTAACTTCCATTACACAGTCATCTGAATGAGATGAGAAAAACTTAGCAGAAAAACCAACCTAAAATGAAACAGTATGCTAGTATTGTAGAATATATCCAATAAATTTTAAGAAAAGGTTCCATTAAAATGCAGTAATAATCTGGCAGTAAATGGAATTAACACTTTTAGAGAAGATATATTTTAGACTATCAACCTCAAGGTGATGTTCAGATGGCATCTAGTCACCGAGCTGAATATACTGGGTTGTCATAGGCATGTGAAGAACTCCTGTATCTGGGGGTTCTGAAGTACCTTTTATCATGAAGAACTATACATGATTGGTATTTTCACCTTACATGTTGTCTGAGTTGCTTTTATATTAAGTAATTGACAAATAATAATATTAAGTTTATTTATCATTAATATTAATTAGTCATTCACTTACTCTTATAAAGATTGCCTTCTTTATTCCTACTTGTTTCTTGTTTTCTTTATTGAAGGTAGTATAAGGTCTTCTGAAGGTTGTTTGAAAGATTAAGGCTACTCTCCTACTCTCTATAATATTCAGATTAGCTTCACATCAGTGTTCCTGTTTAGTTCAGGCATATTTTTTCTGTCATTAACTGGCAAAATACTGACAATCTGAAAATTGCATCCTTGCCATAATTGTCATCTGTCTCTAGGTTGATTGTTTGTTTAGAAATGCAACCTGTAGACTCTCTGATTTGACAGAAAAACATCCTAAATTTAAAATAAAGCACATGTAGTACTAAGATCATGATTTTGTGCGGAGGCATGAGACAAGCTCTAAGGGCAAAGACTTGGTGGAAATCAGCGCTCAATAGGTCTGAAAAATGAAGTAAAAACTATCAAAAGCTTTTTCTACATGGGGAAAAATAGAAACTTGAATAACTGCATAAAGATTGTTATATCAGCGAGTCATCTCTTATATTCTGGTCTTGGTACTTCACCTGTAGAGAAAAAAGTCCAAGCAAGCCTGAAAAGAGGTCATACTCTGCTTAGAAGAAATCTAGTGTGTCCTCCTGTTACGATGTTCAGAAAGGTAGCCCAGGAGAAAGCAAGGAAATTACTTGCTTTTCTGGTAGAAATCACCACCTGTGCTAGGTATATTACTGACTACAGACAGACACTTTCCTATCCTGATGGGCAAGCAAGAAAGGAAACGGGAAAAAACATTAATTTCTCAGTTACAGTATGAACAAGACAGTAAATCAGTACGGGGAAACGAGAATCACAATGCTATCCCATTCTTCAAAAATTTCAGGATTTTCTCTTCAAAATATCTGTCTGGAGCTAGAATTAAAGCTTAAATATTCCTTTTTTTTTTTTCTTAAAAAATATTTCTTATGTATTTTGAGGTGTGTGGGTAGTTTATAAGTATTCATTCTTGGTTTGTTGTTTTTTCTTAAGCGTCAGAATGACGGTATTTTACACAAGAAAATTAGTATCCTTCATCTAAAAAGTTCTGAAACAAATAATGAGAGATTGAGGGGTTTCTTATGGTGCTGAACAGAAAGAAATTGACCTTAAAACCATCTTTAAAAAAATACTGTTTCTTGATGAAAGCCTCTTCAGCTGGTTAATTGCCACTTTTCTCTATGCATTTTCAGGGCAGGACTGCAGTTTAAGTTCAGCGGTCCATAAACACTCTAAAAGTTTCCTTTCATAATGCAAGTAAATTTTAAGGGCAAGAGACTGCAATCCATACTCATTTGACAGGTGCTTTCCCACATGAATGATTATATCCTCTTCAGAGGACTGTCTTAGACCTGTGGAAACAGGAGATGCGCAGGCAGTCCACACTGGCGCACAGATCGTATCACGTTGTTTTCTTCTCACTTTGATCAGTAAGGGCGCATACTTTGGCCTGGTTCTCAATGTCAGGGCCAGAATTGTGTAGAAATTCTGTGGTGAATGAAAATCACAGCAATTTTCTCCCATTTCAGGTGTTCAGGGGTTCTAAAAATGTGCAAAAATGTTTATCTTAACAGTGACAAGACTAATTTTCTGACTAGATTTTGATTTTAAATTATGTCAGCCAGTGCGCATAACAAACCAGATGAAGATTGTACCTGGCTTTCTGTGGCTGAAGCTTTCATCCCAGCGTGTGTGTCCCCACGACCTGGTGTATGCCTGCCAGCTGAGACTCTGCTGGAGACCAGGGTGCTCCTCCAAGGCATTCAGAGATGCTGCTTTGTCAACACGAAGCTTGGAAGGAGTTGCACATAGTAATATAAAGGTTCCTGTCCAGTGTTTGTCTAGCCATACAAAGGTTGCCTACTTTCATCCAGTAGTCCCACAAAAATTTAAATAGCAGTATGTTCTGACTGACAGCATGTAAAACTGATTAAAAAATAGCTAGTGCTATGTGAAAGTTTGAAAACTGATCAAGTGAGCACAAATAACTTAACAGAGCAGTCAGAACCAAAAATTTCTCTCCTGTAAAACAAACTACATGATAAATACGGGCGTAGGTGAAGAAGCAGACATGACAGTTGCTGTTGATGAAATCCTGACTGCGGCCGTGCCCTGTGCACAGTGCTTGTGAGGATCAGTCTTCAGTGTGGAGGACAGACTGGGACTCTGCAGCTCCAGCTTCTTTTCATGTTTTCATCATCACTTGTCTTATGACTGACAAATGTCATTTAGCTTTTTTGTCCTTCTACTGCCTGGTCCCACAGATGAAGTCAATTGTCCCAAGTGCCTCTTCTACCACAGCCTTCAATGACCAGAATGCTCATACTGTCTCTAGATGGAAGCAGCCAAAGAACAGGACCTGTTAATGTATAGTTGATACAGTACTGCTAGGGAAGAATATGCAGTTCCCAAGGACATTGTTTTCTTCTCAGAAAGCTGATTTCAGTCAGGCTTGTTGTGTTTTTTTTTTTTGTTTTTTTTTTTTTTTTTCTGCAAAGTATTTTTCTGATGCTTAGAAACACAGAAGACCAAAAACCAAAGCTAATTCTACAAGTTGGGATGATGCAGCCTAAGGGATTGTTTTATCAAATTTCTCAATTTAATTTTCTAGGAAAAAAAAAAAAAGAAAAAAAAAGGGAAAACTTCTTTTGTTAGCTTGCATTGTGGTAGCTCACTGCAGGGCTCTAGTCACATAGTAACAAGGAGTACAACTAAAATGCTGGCATGACTTTCAAGCAGAGGTTATATCCTGTCCAACAAGCAGGTAAAACTTTCAAAATACTTCCAGCATGCTTCTGGTAGAAAGCAGATAACGTCAGAACTGCAGTCCTGAAACTCTGGCTGGCAGGAAATGTGGATGCAAAATGTAACAGGCTTTCCACTGCTGCATGGTCAAATACCTTCCTTCAGCAATGTCAGTTCCCTTAATTCACTTGGCCAAAACTGACACATCGCAGCAGGAGAGGCAACACTCAGTTTTTACTTTTGCTTTGTCATGTAACAATACCGTCTTTTTAAACTTATTAAATTTACACTGTGATGGGTTCAGCTTAAATAGTCTGTCTGCAGGTACTACAAATACTTGATTTACCCACTGCTCTCATTTTTAATCAAACTTGGATAGAAAACCTCATTGTTCTGCTGTGTAATTACTCAGCTTTAGGCTATTCCAGGGAAATTTTCACACATAAAAGTAGACCAGATGGGGAAGAAAGAAATAAACAGTTTCCAAAAGCAGTGCCCGTTAAGATTGCTGCTGAAAAAAGGTCGACTGTTTGAATGTATTAGCATTGTCACTACTTAAAACCCATGGCTACTTACAAGTGTTGAACTGGTCACTGGAGGGAGTTGAGATTGCTCTAAGCAAAAGCAGCTGTGTGTAAGCAGTGCCCTTTGCAGTGGGCTCTGATGGCAGCAACATTGATCTGTGAAAGGCCCTTTCAGGGGCCAGGCAGGAAGCAGGTGTACATCAAGGTTAAAACTGTCATCTTTGTAAGAAAAGTACTTACTAATGAGGAGGGAAAAGTTTGGCTGGGGTTGTTTTGTTTTGTTTTGGGTTTTTTTTGATATATCTGGCAGTTTAATAACAGTGATTTGGTGAAATAAATCCATTAATGTTTGCCTCAAAGCTGTGCTATTTATTGTCTTGGACTCTGCAAAGGAAATCATTTCAGTAGAGAGCTGGGCTTTGTGTGTCATACACCTGAAAGGAAACACCAGCCACCATGCCCATAACGGTCTTATCAAAGCTAGCAAGAGGAATGGCCATGGCAGCAGGATTCCCCACAGCTTTGTTTCATCACAAATTTGTCTTTGGTTTGTTTTCATACTCCCTGTAGAAGAATGAGCCTCTGGAGGCACTGGCTGAATTTTAACTCTGTCGCAGGGTGCTATGATTCAAAATAACACCACTGACTCCAGCAATATTCTACAACACTGTAAGTAATGAAACAGGAAAAAGCAAGATATTTAAACAAGTGGCAAAGGGAAGAAAGGCTTACCCAGCTGCGTTCTGTCACATGAGTAGCCATCCCTACCCTGCACAGAGGAATTGTCTGCAGAATAATAGCATGATTGCTTGGACTCTGCAGAACCCAAATAATTTTTCCATTTCAGTCACAGGCCTTTGCCATACACTCAGCCAACTTTCCTTCTTTTCATTTATTTTTCCTATCTGTCACCCTTCCACTGTCACTCTTTAATTTTTCCTGGTCTTCCACATTTTGAGAGGAGGGGAACCAAAGGAGAATACAGTATTCAAGCTACAGATACTTCACGGACTAATACAGTATGACATTTATATTCTCTGTGCTGTGCTCCTGTCCTAATAGTTCCTAATATATCTTTTATTTTTTAACTCCACAGGAGCATTGAACTCTGTTTTCATGGGTCTAGTTGTTATAATGATCATCTCAGTGCCCATGACTCTGTGTATAAAGTTGTGACTCTCCTTTCCTGCCTCTATCCTTCTTCTTTTCTCTACATTGAATTTCCTTACCTGCATGAGCCTTAAGAGGTCCTTCCGCAGTTATTCACAACTGGTCCTTAGCTTATCATTCCGACTCATTTAGTATCATCTGGAAATTTTGTCACCTCTTCCCCAATGACTAAGAAAAAGCTGAATGCTGTATCCAACATGTGAACTGAGCCTACCAAGAATCACCTCTTTTTCCAAAGAGCTTTGTGCAAAATTTGCACAGTAAGATTGAAGCTGTGGTTCTGAGCTAACTACCTGAGCTGCTTTACATATTTCTACCTGTCACTCTCAAGCAGAAGATTCTGGAGGAGAAGACAAAGCCATTCTACTGGCATTAATCAAGGAAACCTTGGTACACTGCAAACATCTAACTTGTCCTCCATGCCAATTTTGACAAGTACTTCTTTTGTGGTGGATTGACCCTGACTGGATCCCAGGTGCCAAACAAGCTGCTTTATCACTCCCTCTCCTCAACTGCGAAGGGGGAGAAAAAAATATGACAAAAGCCTCATGAGTCAAGATAAGGAAAAGGAGATCACTCAGTAATTACCCTCATGGACAAAACAGACTTGACTCAGGGAAATTAATTTAATTTATTACCAATCACATCAGAGTAGGATAATGAGAAATAAAACTGAATCTTAAAACTCCATGACCAAAGCCTTACCATGAAAAACCCAATACAGTTGCCTGAATATCTCACGGAATCATGCTGAGACAATGTCTTTATGGTGACATCGGCATCCAGATTCAGCTGGATGGTGCTGAGCATGAGTTAACTGAGATTTCTGCTCCACTGTTCCTGAAGACGTCCAGCTCTGTACACAGCTGGAGCCAAAGAGAGTTTTGTGTTGATGGATTGAATGTAAAATACTCCTTATACACTACAAAATATGTATGAATAATGATGTACATTTCTGGATGTTTTCAGTCTATTATCTATAAACTTTCTTTATAGGGCTCATATATTGTTTGATGAGAAGCAATGCTCCTTTATGCAAAATTAATGAAGGTGCGGCAATAGATTTTAAAGTATACCTCATTTGCTCTATGTAGCTAATCAGCAAGGGAAGAAATTCACATTTTTCCCCTCTCAAATGCTCCTGTCCTTCAGACAAAATCATTTTCTGCTATTTAATCCTAATTCATGTTGTCCCTCATCTTCTTCAAACAATTTTTTCGTTGTCATTTAAAAGTGCATGCAAGTCAGACATAGCTGCACATAGATATGCAGATGTACATATCTAATCGAGAGGTTGGCTTTCAAGTTACCTTATCTAGTGATAGCCAGTACATTCAGTAAGGTGAGGCATGATATCAATGAGAGTTTTAGTAACTGTAAAGCGATCGCGTACCGTTGAGCTGTAAGGGAGCAATTTCCTTTCAACTTCATAAACTAATATAGAAAACAAATTTGCTGCTGAGGTCACAAAATTGCCATGAAAGCTTGAGAAGGTAATAGCAAAAGGAATGCTCCTAGATAGAACTATTGTATTTCACATTGCAACAGCCTTTGGAACAACCTAGAGCAATCCATGAAGTCTGGTCATGAAATAAAACCATGTGCATCAGAGAAATACTTTACTGCTGAGCGTGTGATACTGTTACATAGAGAATTGTATGGAGTGGAGATTGTCTTGAATCTCTAGGAAAGGGATTGTCTCCAGAGCCACAAAAGAAGCTCCAAGGACTGAAAAGCTCCATCCAAGCCCTGTGTGCTCAAGAAGAAAGGTAGAAATAAAAACTGTTTTGAAGTCCCTGTGGCTGGAATTCAATGCAGATTTTTTACTGGCAGAAATACAATCCTGAGTGCTTTAATAATTGGGCTACTCCTTCACTTTTACTGGCATTAACTCCAGGGCGAATATACATGCTGCCAACAGAGGCAGACCTAAACTCCTTTCTTTCCTCCCGGCTATTTGTGCTTGCATTGCCATGCACTGGCTAGGGCAGTTTTCAGCTGTGGCATCTTCCTGATACAGTTTTTGTGTCACCTACTATGCAAAGTGTAAAGCTGCCTAAGGAAAGACATGGAAATGCAATGAAGGAAGATGGTGTCATTTTTTCCTCTATGAACAGATAAAATAGCCTTCGGGAGTGTATTCAAACCCCAGAATATCTCTAACATAACAAACTGATTCTTACTCAAATCACAGCTAGAGATTATGGCCCATTTCTTGAAAAAAAAGAGACTACTTTTTTCCTTCATCAAATAATAACTGTAAAGTGAGAGATCACCATAGAACCTAAGTTTGTTTAGTTTCCTACCAGGTGAGAATGCTCCTGAAGGCACTTTATTATAAACTCAAAAAAAGAACCAGCCCTAAAAATAAATTCAGGAGGACTGCAGATATGATGGGAAAATCCATAGAATATAGTCAGTACATATAACTGTTCATGAAAGTTGCCAAGTTGCAGTCTGTGATACTGAAACATGGGTTCTTTGATGCATGCTGGACTTCTTTCGGCCATGGCAGAGATCTCATCTTGACACAGGACTGATTTCTCCTTTTGTCTGAAATGGAGGATATACAAGAGGAGATCTAAATAATTTCTATCTCATTTTTTATGATACATTTGTGAATTATTTGCATCGTATACTTCCAATTAGAGAGCAGAACAGATGGTAGAGATTTAGTTTAAAAAAAATAAAGAAAATATTTATTTTCAAAAACAGTGATGCCAAGGATTTATTTACTACATCTGAAAGATGATTCTCCCTTCTCTCTGTAAATGAAGTGTTGCTCCACTGACATTAAATAGGAATGAAGTGAGACCTACGGGCATGCCAACACTTGAAACCGAGCATTTTGTGTATCCATGCTTAGTGATTCACAGCACACTGCACATATCCACCATTTTGTTATTTTCTGATGAAAATGTGTTCACAATGACAAATGCATTTGTGATGAGAACTATAGCAACTATACATCAATGCCATGTTTTGAAAGGAGCAGACAACATTCTGATCAGAAACCCTATGGTTCATTGATTCAAAATTGTGCTGTAGTAACTCTGGGGTTTCTCACATTGCATACTGCAAAGTGAAGGAGATCCAGGTGATTGTGAGAAAAATGCTGACCATTGAAATTATATCGTTTGACACGTACAAGCTCTTTGATTTTATTAGTAAGTGCCATGTTGAAAGTATTGAGGCACAGAGAAAAAAACACATTAGTAATTGCTAGAAAGTTGCAGAGATGCAGATGTCTGCAGACCAGACTAGAATCATTTTGCAGTATCATGTTTATGTTGATCGGTGTATCTGAGAAATGAGAAGGACTTAGGAAAATAAAAACTATCAAAATAATTAGATCGTTCTGCAAAATTCAAGAGCGGCCTTACAGTGAGGAATATATCCTTTTGAGAGCTGTGCCATAATGAAAGAAATACCGTTAAGTGCAATAATTGAGCAAAATACAATACCTTGTGATATCCATGAAATCCTGCTAATTGCACCTTCGCCATAGACTCTGAATGAGCACGTAAGTGAGTTTCTGGAGTCATAAGGTTGGTCCTAGTGCCATTGACTTGCACAGTAGCAATATAGTGCAAGGTCACAAAAATAAGTTATGCCTTTGCAAATATGTATGAAGCATATAGATTGACTTTTAATATTACATATTAATGCATACACTCAGAAATATCATAATATTAGGAATTTTTTCTGGTATTCTTAATTTTGTATTCATATTAAAGAAATTAAATATATGTAGAGTTAACCTTCAAAAGTGAGCAGAATCACTTGCCAAGATCCAGTAGTCTAGTCATAAAGCAGATTCAAACATTAAGGAGAAAGCAATAATATTTTTAAAGCATATCCTTAGTTTGGGTGGCATTGGTTTCTTTGGTTTTTCTTTACAAACCTTTCACTTCTTACTGTAATGACATCTAAGAAAAGTACCTAAGTTCATAGAATGTGCAGGTTTTTAATAACATTTGAAAGAGTTGAGGCATGGTTTCACCTCCTCCTTCTGTTCACTTTATTGCAGGAGTATACAGATGAACGGCTCTGGAATATAGCTCTAGGTCATGTTAAATAAGGAGGTAGAGGGGCATAGCTCATCATAATTTATCATAAAGTTTTACCTCTAAAGGAAGATGTATATTTGTTGAACAAAAGGCATTTGGCTGTGAAATGGGCTATAAAGTCACTAAACTACTGTTTGCCAAATATGAAATTGAAACAGATTATTTGCTTCTTTCACTGCAGTAGCCAAGAACTACGCACTGTGCAAATCCAGTCTGCAAAAATAAATTTCTGACACATGTCCAAGACATTTCAATTTTGGGTGTGAAACTTGAGTGCTGTAAAGTGTGAGAGGTAGTTATCTCTACTATAAAGAAATAAATCAGTTCTCCTACTTTTCAACTTTGGAAGGAAAGAAAAAAGATAAATTGTACCTTGTAAACCTCTGGAATTGTATATAAGTAAAGTCACACCTCTTCCCAGCCTCAACATAAATGCACAAATATACACACTTGGGTTTGAGGCTACGTTGTCTGTAATGGGCTGCTTGTAGTGATGTGGAGATTGTGTATAGACAAAACATTCTCTGTCTATACACAGACATTTAGCTCTGAATCTCAGTTGAGCAGGTGACTGGCTTAATGTCCCCACCATCAATTTCTGCCAACACCTGGGAGGCACCTTCCCATCATTATGCTGACACAAGGACCTGTGCAAACTCTTCTTAATCTGCTTTGGCAAAATCAGCCCAGCTAGAGTAAATGTCCTTTGCTGTTGCTGTGGAGCCAGCCTAGTTGACCTTGCCTGTGTGAAGAGTTCACATGATCCCCTCCAGCTGCCAAAGTGGTGGGGACAGCAAACTGCACCAGAATGGCAATAACAAGCAATATGGGAACAGACATATATACAGCCACATCATCTGTTTGCTCTCTAAACATCTGCCCACTGCCTGTACTGGCAGCAATTTAGTATGATAACAACACACTTCACAAGAAAAGTATGCTCTTTGTACAAAAGCACTCCTGTGGACCCACACTAAAGCACTTGTGCTGGCAAGGCCAGTTGAGTCATGTGTTAGGCATTCACAAGATTTACAGCAAGCTGTAATTAACTTTATCAGTATAGTCATTGGCTCTACTTTTTCCCCAATGTAGTTGGGATGTGGCTTGATATTGACATCAGTGGTGGCACAACCCTTATGGTAAATATGATCAGACTGAGACAAAGTATACAGACTTTCACGCTAAGGGACAAAGTCCTCCTTTGCAATCACTTAAAAACCGATTTAGTCCTGTGCACCCTAGACCTATGCATGTACAGTACTTCAGGCAATATGTAAAATCACTAAGACTTTGAAATTTCACAAAACATTTTGCTTGGAGAAGTCTCTAGTGTGTTCTTTCTGGAGAATCGCATAAGTTTTGTGATGCAGTTTGCACTTCATATATGTTGTGTGACAGGACTTTGGATGGTGTGGAATCCCTGTGTTCAACAGATATTTCATGAACTCATACTAACTGAATCTTTGATTTCATTTTTCATTTCAAAAATAACTCGTGTATATGCAAAGAAGTTGTACTGCTGTTAAGGCAGCATAATTTAGCTTGCTGGTGTGCTGAACCTTGGATAGGGTGCATATTACTGTTTGAATTATATTTCTTTTTAAGATTTCTAATGAACTTTCTCCTACATCAAAAAGAGATATCTTACCAACTTTCTACCCATCAGGCAGTAATCACTCGATTCTATGTCCTTCACTAAGATTCTGTGAGATTCTTTGAAGCTCCAAAAAAGGCCCCATCCCACGATGCCAGCTGCTTAGCATTTTAGCTAATACTCATCTGAACTTAATGTAGACCTAGAACAGTATACAACTACGTGTATAATTTTTTATTTACCCAATAGACCTCTGTTTTCTCATCGTTCAAATTAAGGTGAGGTACAACACTCACAGAGGCATGAACTCTCAATGATATATTAAATCTTGTAGAAAATTTGTTTCTAGGGAAGTAATGTACCTTGTTTTGTCAGTATTGTGCCATTGCTGTTCTGGATGGTGCCAGCAGTGGTAGACCTGGTGCTGGTCTGAGATGCTGGGTAGCAGTAGAGATCACTTTCTTGGTTTAGTTGTTCTCATTAGCTAGATCTGGCTGTGTCTTTGAGCGTTTCTAACCTACCCTGCATCCTGTCCTGCTGCTTTGTGTATGCAGCTGAGGTGACTGTGTCAGTCCTGTGGCCACTGCCAAGTAATTTACGTGGAGCGGAAAGTGAACCATGAGACTAGTGCCACTGAATAACCCTGGGACTTCCCTTCATGCCCAGGCCTGCTCCATCTCTAACAGACAGAGATGTTGTTTTCTCCTCTCTGGGAAATGGCTGCCTCCGCTCCTCAAGATAACCCGCACAGGTCTCCTAGTGCTCAACCAGAGGAAGGGTTCAGGTCGTGAAGGCTGGCCACCTCCCTCCACCACCTTCTGCCTCCTTTGCAGCTGAGGACTGAAACAGTGGAAGAGCAGAAGTGTGGAGACATCTTCCTTTGCAAACAACCTTGCTCTTTGAGCCGCCCTGTCCAGTTCTGCCCCGTGTAGCCTCGCAGGTATACAGCCCTGAAGATGCTGTCGTAGTCAGATCTAGGTGAGTTGCTTATCCCTCGCTTGAGCTATATTTTTACCATCAAAGGAGAGGTACCAGCCTCCACGGCTTCTTGTGACAGGTTTTGGTTTAGGATGGGGGGCAGGGAAGTTGATTATTCCTTTCTACAAGAAAATATTAATTTGTAACAGAGTCTTAATTGAAGGTAATATGTAACTTTCTCCAATTAACAATACAAAATGAGATTGAGTTTTTCTTCCCTAAACTTGTTTTCAAGCATTCTACATAGGAACAGAAGAAGAACAAAAAAGATACATTAGAAAAAAGACTAATTTTATGGTGAAAACTTGTTATTTTTATGATTATTATTGGGATGCCATTGCAGAGAGAATAACCTTAATTTTATTATTCATATATGTGTATATTATCTGCATTATTAATCATATAGTGTTGTTTAAAGACAAAATCAGAATCTAAATAAACCACAGTTATTGCCATATACAACACATAGCAGTAGTGATTTACTGTTGCATTCCCAGGCCTGTGTTATGACTTTTGCAACATACCTGCTCACAAGTCTGCACTTGCTTATTTCATCATTGTCAGCTTATACACTTATACTTTCCATACAATTTCTCCTGCATAGAATTGCCAGCCTTTTTTAAGCAAAAATGTGATACAAAAAAAGCACTTTAGAATCAATCCTTCGTATTTTAATATGAATTTAAAATTAATTTCTAAATTCATAACCAAAATGGAGACAACCCTTCATTGCTTTGCAATGAAGTGTTGCTTTGCAATGAAGTGAAAAAAAAACACTTTATGTTTTGCTAGCTTTACTGTTTTAAATATGTTGATGCACTGAAAACAATTCAGCTGATCTTATACATTTCCATAAATAAATTACTACCATCACCCTCTAGATTTTTTATACAAATATTTCTGATTTTCAATAATCGGTTAGAATCTCTAGTTTTCATATTGCTCTATTTAGAAGGATTTTGTCATAAGGCATGTCAACCACTGTAAACATAGCAAAATCATGTCCAGAGAGACACAATTGAAATGTCCCTGATCATTGCAGTGAGACAGCCCCAACTATTCTATTATTCTATGGTTCTATGAGTCTATGATTCTATGGTTCTATGATTCTGTGATTCTATGGTATGTCACACTCAGCGATAAAGGCTGGGGAAAGCAGGAAGGGGAATGTTCTGATTGGCAGCGTTTGTCGTTCCAAGCAACCGTTAGGTGTGATGAAGCCCTGTTTTCCTGGAGATGGCTGAACACCTGCCTGCCAATGGGAAGAAGTGAAGGAATTCCTTATCTTGCTTTGCTTGCACATGTAGCTTTTGTTTTACCTATTAAACTCTCTTTCTGTCAACCCACAGGTTTTCTCACTTTTACCATTCCAATTCTCTCCCAAATCCCACTGGAGTGGGGTGAGTGAGCGACTGTGTGGGGCTTAGCTGCCTCCCAGGGTTGTGCTTGAACATAGTCACGGTTTCTTTATTTTTTCTTCTCCTTATGTGCAATCAGGTTTTCCTTTGCTGTAATTTGTGATAATTGCTTCATGCCTTTCACCATGTATCTCTGTCTTCTCAGTGAAGTGCCCCTTCTTAGCCATTTTAGGTCAACTGCAGTTAGATTTCCCCTTCTCTCTTCTTCTGCAGGGTGAACCATTTTGGCCTCTCCGTGCTCCCCAATACACATTTTGGCTGCCAAATGCTCCCCACTCACTGGTGGCCGTTGACAGGACATTTACAATATACATACCTCTGCCAGCTTCTTCAAAGAGGAAGGGTATTTCACCAAAATGGCAAATAATTTAGGAGACCTGAGGGTGCTATAAACTTAAACTCCTCAAACTAGAGGTCGAAATGATCAATAATTAACTGAGAGGAATCCAAACTTTGTCTGTATCCTTGACTCATTGCTCTCTCTAGTTCTTGGGCTGTTGTGTAGCTAAGTGTTTTAAAGGTTATGAAATGTATAAACAGTAAGTTAATAAAGTATAAACATCTGTAATTGTATACAGTCTACATTTTCATGTTCTGGAAAAACACAATCAGAAGTCACTTAAAACCAACAAGCCGTGAGTGGTCTCCAGCACGACTTGATAGTTCCTGAGACTTGTTTTTGCTGTTCTTTTCTTAACATGGAGGTACAGATTTATGATTTCAGCATCTAGTACATTGTTATAGAATCATCAGGAACTAAGTTTTTTCTCTAATTCAGTGATTTTATTTGTGTCCAGTGTTTCTACTTTTGCAGTGTTTTCTCTCTCTTTGAGAAGAAAAAGACATTTTCCACTTTAACTCCTCTACCACTTCTGCTGGTTAAAAAAATTTACTTTAAAGAATGTCTATAAAAATAATGTAAGAAATAACTGGACATACTGATATAAAAGGATGGAAAACAAACTGACAATCATTCATAGTTCAGCTCTTAAATCCATTTAATTTAATCCTCTTAATGAGGTATCAACAGAAATTACATAATTCAACTCAATGAAGTTATAGGGCTGTAAATGAGAATCAGGACTAGTGTGTGGAGTTAAAAAGGAGAATAAAGTAATAGAGAAATTCCACAGTTTAAGTAAATAATGAAACAAGTGTTTTCAAATATTTTGAAATATTTTTGCTTGTTCGTAAGTGTTCAGGGAGGATTGAGCTTGGTTAAGGAACATCCATACTTAGGGAGCCCGGAAGAGATGCAGGAGTGAAATCTGCACATTGCGTGATGTCCCCGCTGTTCCTTCTTGTGGGTGGTAGGAAGGATGCAAGAAATGACCATGCGAGTGCTTCCACACCCTGCACCCCTTAGGTTCAGAGCACAGCTGCAGTGAAAAGGGCTGTTCCTGGGACTGTAGCTAATTGCAGCACAGCCCAACTACCTGCAACTGCAGTTTATTTTCATACTATTTTAGTGACAGTCTGCTCTGGTGTAATACTGCATACAGTAATTCAAATTGCTTGTAAAAACTGCATGTTATGTTAGTTGATTTACTGAAAGACTTATTCCATGTAGAGCAACAATGATGTGAACTCTGACATTTGGAAGCTGAGGAATTCTGAAACAGTAGGTGTTTTGCCTTTCTCAGATTCTTTTGGTTCTTCTGTATATTTGACTATTAACTATTTTCTACAGTTCTGCTTGGTTTAGTTTAGAATTACTTAGGAGATAGTAAATGAAGACATTCATGGCGAATGCGATATGGTATGCAACACATGTTACTCTAAAACATTCTATTGTTTCAGCAAACTATTTCTGTGTTTAGGAAGACATAGTATTTAAAATCCAGTCTTACTGGTGAATATTCTCCATCAACGCATAAAAATATCATATTTTATTGCTTGGACTGATGCAGAAATTCCCCCTTAGGCAGGTATCTAATTTTTAATTCTTCCTTGTCTGGCAACAGTTCATGAATGGGCTGTTATCTGTGACTGGAAAGACATAAGGCATGAAAGGAAGTAGTATGCTGCAATGGAAAGAGAAAGAACATCCTAAAGACGAAACTAGACAGGCATTGCACACTGTAAGGTGAAAACATGAATTCATAGCACAGCTTAGAACTTAGCAATATGACAAAATGGGAGGAAAAATGAACTGCAAGACAAAGTGAAAATTAATTGTGCAGGAAGACATTGAGCAGCAGAGTTTGCCTGAAGAGTTTAAATTAGCCAACATTGCAGAAAATGAGACACATGACCAAGGGTTTAACAGTTTGAATTTTAACTGTACCAAAAATGGTTGCAGCCCTCCAAAAATGGGGAACGAAGTTTCTGCAGTCCCAAAGCAGCTCTTGCTCCTATGAAAATTAATGACTGAACAAAAAATGGAAAAAAAAAGCATATATTAATCGCAGTCCTGAAAATGCAGATACGGATGCACAGTTTAGATTTACTAGGGACATATCATTAAAACAGGCACGGGACATAGTAGAGATCAACTCAGATCTTAATTTAGCAAATTAACAGCAGGAAAAACTGTCTGATCAAATTCAGCCATAGTGTACCCTGTTGACTTAACTATATGATGGTACGATGATAAATTTAATCCACTGCGTGAGTGGATTAAATACCTATAGTTCTTCAAATTGCTGTTGATCATAATGTCTCCAATGACTCTCAGTCACAGCTTTTGTTGGCTTCATAACTGTCTTACCCAGCAAATGACAGAGAATTGTTCCTCACAAAGTATAATTTCCATTATGCAGTGTCCACTTACCTCTAATTCAGCTACACTTCATTTCTTCTTTGTGCTTTTATTTCACCAGGTAGAGCAGTACAGCTCACATAAACTTATATTCTCTCAGTCACTATGGATGAATAAAGAGCTAATGTTTACAAATCCCTGAAGATATCTTCAGTTACATAAAGAAGCAAAAGAATGCATAAGGATAAATAAGAATAGATTAGGATTTGGTGCCTTGGTTTGCCAATGTCACGTATAAAATACTATCAATTTAGGCTTCTGCATGGACACTGCTAAGAAAAAGAATTTATTCAAGCAAATTGAACACAAACCTTAAAATCTTTTTGTTTGTGTACTATGCTTTCAATATTCATGTGGTACATTATAATTAATGATCTTTTTTCTCTTTGAGCACCTGTTCTATTTCCCCACATCCTTCCTCTTCTCCCCTAGTGTCCTTAGTAAGGTTACAGTGCACTCATCAGGCAGTTCCAAGTTCCCCTCTATTACTTATAATTAGTAAAGTGCTAGAATAGTCTTCTTGTGCAAAACACTTCATAATGTATCTATTTGTCTTGATACTATTCTTATCTGTTTACACATACATGTCATGTATGCATTACCTCATGCCTCATCAGGACAAATATTACACCTTTTACCATTTTCCACCCCTGAGAAGAGATCCTGCTCAGTATTATACTCACCTTCGTAATCGTGATTGCAACAGCTTTTAGTCGTGTTGTGGTAACAGCTCCGGTCTGCAGCAGCCAGACGGAGATCAAAGGTGGAGTGGTTTTGGCATTTCACGTTCCCACTGGAGTGGCTCTATTTTATATACACATTGTCAGAGCATATGTTCTACATCTCAAGTGCCAGCACTAAGCACTGAACTACCTGAGACAGAAGGTCTTTTCTGCTCTTGTTTTGACCATGATTCCTACCCTGGACTCCCCAAAAATCCACAAAGGTGTAATTAAAACTGATATATTTTTGTGTCAGTTTTCCCACTTTTATGTTTCACTGAATGTCTCTGCACCCACTCCACATTTTCTAAGGTGACCTCTAAGTGTTTCCTCTGACTATGTAAGCTTAAAAAGCAGACTGTTCCATTCTCTTGCTGCTTTCTGCTTTTAAAATAATTTTAATATCTTACTAAAAGTTTTGAGAATATTTAGAACACAGGATGTAAAAATCCTGCATACAGATCATTGTATAACTCAATAGTTAAAATCAAAGAAGACTACAAAGAACAGTGTATTTAATATAAAAAATGAAACCTTGAAAATCAAAATTAAGTTTAAATTCATGAGAAATTCCTATATTTGGAAAAGCAGAAATGCACATTTAAAAGCTTTGGAATACACTGTGTCTACTAAGACCTAAAAATAATTAGAAATACTAACATTAGTAAATTATTATCAAATTCCTTATTTGTCAACTTACACCATGCTGCAAACATTTACAAAACCTAAGCATTGAGTATAAACATTAACTATAACAACTATGAATTTATCCTTTGCCTATGTACAATTGATCTACAAAAAAAGATTCTTGCAAATAATTTTGAATTTTATAGACAAAGACTGCCTGCGACCTGTAACCTTATTCGTTAATAAACTCATATTGCACAGCCAAACCACTTTTACAGGTATAATCTAATGTCAAATTGGTTAACTTACTTACACATAATCCTTACTTTCTGTCTGATGAAATTCAGCATTTGTGGGAGCAAAATCATACTAGCTGTGATAGACAAGTATGTGTAACATCAGGGTTTGGTGTATATTTGATATTTCACTCAGAATCTGCATAATGTGTTTGCTTTACACAGGTGCTTTCCACTTTTAAAATTTACGGAATATATGAAGAAGGCATGAAGTCGGCTGTAACTGACACTTCAATGCAATGAGCTCCTGTTCTCCAACCCCTCAAACAGAAATGCTGGCAATTACAGAATGTGGGGTCAGACACCAGAACAGCAAAAGAAGTGAATCCTTGACTCAAGCTTAAACTGTAAAATGTGTGTATGCAGCCAGGTAAATGTGATATCTTCTTTTCTGTGTCTTTCAAGGACACCTTTCTGGGAAAAGTGAGAGGGAACAGTTGGTTGCAGTGGATCTAGACTTTTCTCCCTTACTTTCTCCATTGTTTTTCTCCCTTTGCCTTTGTACTTATTTTTTCCTGATTTTTTAGTTTTAGAATTCCTCCTAATTTTCAAAATTAAGTCAAATTAAAATGTTTTCCTTTTTGCACATGGAGACAAAGAATAATTACTAAAGGCATAAATAAAGCAAGTTGACATATATCTTTAAGGATTTATTTCCTGTTCATTTAGCATTTAATGGATGAAGTTTTCTTCCTCAAAAATTTGTGATTTTTCCCAGTTTTATCTTAAAGCTAAAACTAACTTATAAATACCTTGAAATGTAACTGTTCTGTAAACTGGCAGTAAAAGGAATAATGCTTTTCATTTCTTGGGGCATTTGAAGAAGTAAAATGGTGGATGTGAATGACTATTTTTGCCCTTGATACTTTCCCAATGCTGAGAAACCTGGTACAACCCTGAGACACAGCTTTCAGTCAGTGCTTTCTTTTCCTGCTTACACACCACAGACTCTCATTGAATTTACCTGGGAAAGGAAACAAAGAGAATATGCATCTAGGGAAGTCTCAAGAGCAAGAAATCATGCAAACACCTCAAGACCACTTCCAGATCCAAATCACATAGACCTAGTGTCTCATGTCTTTATGGAGTGAGGGATTTCACCTCAGGTTAATACAAGCATGTCCATGTTGTTTCCTATCAAAGTAGCCGGGAGGACAACTTTCAAAAGCATAACTGTGAGTTAAGGACATATTTCTTCCTGCCCTTCAGTGAGGTACTGAACACCTTTCACAACTCTGCAAGTCTTCATCACAAAGGTAAATAACAATATTTCATAGCTCAGTACATACAATCCAATTATCTTCCAGAGATGATGCTGGAGGGAATGGAGTTCAGATTGGATTTTGGTATTGGTATTTAAGGAGGAAAAATGTAATTAGCATTCTTAATTATACCTGAGTGTTCACCCCTCCATCACATCTCAGAAAGAGAGTAGTCTGAAAATCCACAATGGCATATTTGCAGACTACCTTTTCAGAGTAAACTGTGCATCTGCCACTATCAATACACAAAACTTAGCAGAAATCAGTATCAATACCAGATTTTCTTCATAAGTGGCATCCTGCCAGTGAGTTCCTGCATTAACAGGGTATGAGTGCTAATACAATTACACATAACCCCTTGACTATTAATACTTCCAAGTCTTTTACCTCATTAAAAACTGATGATCTATGCCAGAAGAGATGCTGGTGCTGCTGTTATTCAAGTCCAGAACTGCAAAAAAAATTATTGTATTACTTTATCATGATGTTACTTTAACAAAAACACTCAGTTTCTTGATATTTTGAATACCTCTCCATTATATTTGCATTTTCATTGATACTTAAAGCACATCTACTTCAGAGTACATTAACACCAGAGATCTGTTATCCAAATGAAAACAAGCAATCAAGCTGCCTTTGCATCTCTTTCACTCTGTCTAGTCTGTGGAAGTTTTCTCTTATTTACATTTAAGCTAGACTGAAAATAAACTCCTTGGGGCAGAGACTCATGAGGGCAAGGCAGGGGTTTTGTTCAGGAACTTGGCTTTTTTAATTTGTTAGTGACAATTTGCTATTATGTTATACATTAGAGATCCAAATAACAATAAAAGATAAAACAGCTTAAATTGTTGATGCCCAACATAGCTTCAATTTAGTTTACTCTTTTATTATTAACAGACAAATGCAAACGTCAGTTTCTCATTTTTTAATATTTTTATAGAGCTTTTTTAGTAGAGGTTGGAATAAGGGTGATGCTGCAGAACAACCTTCTGAAGTCTAGACACTTACCATTCAAGGTGTTGAATGCAGAAGGTTGGTTTCATCCCCTTTGTTAAATGTGCAGAAATGTACCTATTGTGAAATGTACTTGGAGTCCTCACAGTCTGGGATGCTTCAGTCTGGAAAAGTAATAGAAAAGAAAACAGCAAGGGTCTATACAACACTGAATGACTGGGACAGAGTGAATGGAGACTTATTGTTCACTGCCGCTTCCAGTAGAGGAACTAGGAGATATCAAATTATTTTAAGAGGTGACAGATGCAAAACAACTTCCTGAAGTGCTTTTTCAATATTTTATGACTAAACTGTAAAACATCTTGCATCATCAATTGTGAAAGCACTTTTCTCTGGGAAGCAACCAGATAAATTCATGGGAGGAAAATCCTTCGACTTTTGTTACCTACAATAACAACGCTGTCAGCTCAGGGAGTTCACTGGAGGCTGGAAGGGCTGTCAAGGGGACATCATTTCATGTTTCCCCTGCTTGCTTTGCTCTGTTATTTTCTATCCTAGGCTCTCAGTTTTGGGGAGTGGAGACTGAAAATGGTGTTCAGCAATGCCTTGGTCTAATTCAGTATAGCAATGTTTATGTTTTTGCCTCTTTCCTTGCTTACCATTTTCAGGAACGTTTACATGATTATCCTTTGGAACAATCTCTGTCATGAGCTACTGAAATTATACAACAGTGACACAATGGAATTCTTGCCAAAAAAACCCTGAGAAATGTATCTGTATTACCAGTCTATTTCTGGAAAGCACTAATGTGGTAGAAATGTCTCTGAGGGAAGCCCTTTGTATTTCTAACTTTCTGTAAAACTCATTCTAGTTTGTAGGTATTATACACAAAGTAACTGATGACAGCAGTAAATGCCAGTTACTGTTTTCCTTTAGACCAAATAAACACAAATAGTTTTCTTTTGCAAACAACAAATAGGCTAATATTGTAGGAAAGTGAAGTACTTTTCATGTTTCTTTTAAAGACATTTTGCAACACCTTGATAGAGTTACTTAAACTAAGATACAAACAGAAACTAAAGCTTCATGTTATTGAATGTTATTGTCCAAATTTTTAAGTGCCTGTTGCTCAGATGGAATTCAAAACACTAGGTTAGGTGTTCAGATATGTCCATGTCTTAGAAAAAGCTTCACAAAAATCATCAGATGTGATAAGGAAACAATTTTAGTGCTTCAGTGGTGGCTTGCTCTTTAAATCTGAATCAAACAGAAGCTAATTTCTTTGGAAATATGGCTAGAGATTAATGCTCTCATTTTGAGTAGTATTTAAGTATGAATAATTTCATAATATTGTTAATAATGAATCATGCATGGTCCATTAGATTAGAAACCAGCAGATAAAAATGTTTCCAAAATTATCAACAGGTTCTCAGTATTCAGAAGGCATGATAAGCAAGATCATGAGTAAAACAGATCTATTTTAGAATAAACTACTCTCCCATGGGAAATTCTAGACCTGGCAAAATCTGTAAATTCACATCTGGCTTGCACCTTTTTGAAAGGCAGAGGAGCAGGGACTGTGTGTCTCTTCATTTGATTAACAATAACTTTGCTTTGATTAAGTCCTTTCACAATGCCCAGATTCTGAATAGTTAGTAATAACAATCTGTGCCACAAGTGTATTAGGGTTCCCTGTGGTGTTTGTTTTTAACAGATTGTTTTTGAATGTTATTTTGAGCTCATCTGCCATGCAGGATATAGAGGACAAAAGTGGCTCAGAGAAGCCACAGAAAAGAGAAACAGAAGAGCCACAGAAAGCCCAGGGTGCACTCAGGCAGTCTGGGTTACCTCGACAGGATTCATACTCTTTTACAGCTTTTTATTCTTGTGGCACCTCTTTTTATTATGAGGAAAAAGAAGTAGATTCATTACGTTCAATGCCATAAAAATATTTAATTGCATTTTGGCCAAGCCTATGCACACAATGGCTTTTTATAGAATTGCTAGGTATTGACATGTTGGTTGGACAAGGAAGATAAGCCAAAAATGCATGTTATTGTAACTTAACTAGTATAACATAATAAATGTCAGTGCCTTCTCAATCTAAATATTTTTGCTAGACAGCTAAAAAGTGAGTTGGTAGGGACGATTCTGAATGTAAACCAGCTTCTCACATCAAGAAAGTTTCAGCTGGAAAAAGCAAGAGCTGTTGAGCTGTTTGGGGCTAACATAGCCCCTGGGAGCCCATTGAGGTGGCTAAGTTCTCTCCTTTACACTGTTCAAAACCAGCTGAGATGTTCTTGTCAGTCTGCACGATGCTGGGTTGTAAGCTTTTTCCCTGAATGGTATGACAGGACCCCACATCTCTTGACATCCCAGAACTAATCCTGGGCAGAAAACATGTGGGAGAGGGCAAGGAGGAAAAGAACCCATCTGTTCCTCTCCATTTCTTCAGGCAACAGAA
The DNA here is from genome assembly GCF_000690535.1 of Cariama cristata. NCBI lineage: Eukaryota > Metazoa > Chordata > Aves > Cariamiformes > Cariamidae > Cariama > Cariama cristata. The sequence continues at coordinate 6,597 of NW_009619165.1, read as the reverse complement.
CTGGTTGAATGGAGATGGAGAACTGGGAGGTAAATTTGAAAGAAGCAAGTGAGCTATACCGCCTTTTCAGAAAAGATGCAGGGTGCTGAGAAGGAGGTGCCATGCTTATAACCACAGCTATCTCAATCAATGTTTTGCTAAAGATTACAAATTACAAGAAGAGAAACCTGTTCTAAATTAAAATTAAATATGGGCATATTTCAATTGTCTTTTGCTCCCTCCAACCACAAAGACTACAATTTCTAAATTATTGGAGGAGAGACCAATTACACTGATTGCGGATGTTCCCTTGAAGGTGACAATACAATTTCTGTAGTTGTTAAGCATCGTTGTCATTGCTGCAAATTGCGTTCACCACAAGATTTTGGCTTTGGCAGCACCAATAAATCCATCTGCGTAGCTTGCAAGAAGCAGTTTTTTCTACCAGGTGTATATATAAATCTTCTGGGTTTAGACCCCATGTCTGTCTCACTAACTGGAAGAGGAAGGAAGGACTTCCTAATGAGAGCTCCTGAATTTGCTGTTATTTCAATGAAAAATATGAAAAATGTAATGTAGAAATACCACTATAAAAGTTATTCTGTATAATACACCTTTTTTCCTGTATAAGTACATAAATCTACATATAATTTCAATAAGCCTACCTGATGCTAAATTACCTGCTAAGTAAAGAATTACAACCAGTCCATTACCTTCAACACCAAGAAATGTAACTGAGCAGAGGGCTTACCCGTAGTTTTTCCTTGTACAGCTGATAAAGAAACAGCTTTTTTCAGTGGAAGGCATTAAAGCCTAATTTTTGAAATACAACTCCTCAGAGACATAGAATGCTCCCAGACTTTATAGAAGACTCTGCTCCTTACATGGCTTGGGAAATTACCATTACTTTCCTAACACCTTTTCTTAGTTTTGGCGTTTTTTCCTTTCAAAATGAGAGACTTCCTGTCAAAAGGCATAATATAACAAATATATTTATTTTAAAAACAGGAAAAAAAATTTCCTCTGCTTGACCACTCCTCTTTTTTTTCTTTTTTTTTTTTTGTTTTTTTTTTTTTTTTTTAAAGGAAACTTTTAATTTTGAGCAAGATAAATGTCTTGCTTAAGTTACCTTGCTGTCCTATCTTTTGTCTTTTGATACAAATCCTGTTACTTCAGACCCAAGGACAGACATGCCATGGATTTGCCGGGGTCAGAGTGCTGTAAGGACACAGTCAAATAATTTCCTTTTCTGCAAGTGCAACCTCTGGCTTGGTGTGTTACATTTTTCCTCTCACATTCCTTCCTTGAATGACATGTATCTAGCATAGACAGAAACATGCTGCTTGACTGCTTTGTTTCTGAAGAGCCTAATTTTGCCGTTCCAGAAATGCACACTTCATTCACTGCTGTTCTGCTGATATATGAGTTACTTTATAAACATGGCTTGGGAAAAATTCACACTTTGCTCAGTCTCTCTGAAAAATACATTGATTAGAAATAACTGTTGAAGAATCAACATAAGGAACAATTATTTAGCAAACGAATAAATATTCTAAGGATAGATCTTTCATATGTAACTGGTTTTACCTTCAAATCCGAATTGTCAAATTATGATTAAATAAGGCTTCCGTATTCTCTCAGCTACTTCTTCAGATATATTCATGCACACACAAAACTCATTTTGAAAAAATGTGCTATGCTTTTTGATTGCTTTATTCCTCTCTTTTTCCTTGTGTGCTTTGATGAGTACGTGACACCAACCTGACTGCGTGGAACAATTCACAGACTGACTGCTGTTTCAGGCTCTTTGCAGACTGGAGGAGCTACATTCATATCAGGTTTGGGTTTTTTCCATGTCATTGTCATAATTACACAGTACCTCTGTTGTTGTTTTTGTAATGAAAACTTTAGGCAGTTAATAAGAAAAATTGGTTTAGTAGCTTTGTACGTTCTCTACAAAAGTGTTTTAGACTGTTTTCAGACAGTATTTATCCTAAAAAAAAAAAAAAAAAAAAAGCACAAGTACATTCCTCTTATCACTTCAAGGTGGTTGAAGTAAGCTTCACCTTTGTTCCAGTAATCAATGCAAAACGGATAATTAACATCCTTCCTTAGTCCACTAATGACATTTTTATGAACCTTGAGTCCTTGTCTTAGTCTTGGCAAAGTCTTTCCCTCCCTTGCAAGGAGTTTTAGCATTTTAAAGCAGCTTAACATGTCTTACCAACACAATTCTATTTCAGTTTAACAATTTTCAGGTTTCCAGAACCACAAGAGTAGGAGGGAATTCACATCTCCAAAGAATTTAAAACTATTCAGAAAATTCACAGTGAAAGGCAAGGCAATTTGTGTTTCAGATGTTGGTACAAACTTTAGTGAAAACTTAATGAATTTACTCTTCATTAAAACCAAACAACAAAATCTCAGCAAATTATTAAGTGAAAAGTCTTCTATTTGTTTTGCACCTGTTAACTTGCATTAAAAACACATTGACATGTACAAACAGGTGTGGTGCATAGAAAAAAGCAATATATGTTTTCAATGGGAATATTTAATAATGTAAGTGTATGACATCTTTCAGTCTATAAAAATACAAAACTGTGGAAAAAAATGTGGTGTGCATTTTAACTTCAGTAAATAGACTTCAAGAGACTTCAATTCAATAACAACTGACCAAAGTTTTGAATGTACTACTGAGTCTGACAAGTGAAACCCCTGTTTCCTTCTTGTTGTAAAGTATCATGATAAACCCTGTTGAGAACAGCCCCGTAAAAGTCTTCAGCAGCATGAGGCTCACTAGTTTGGTTACAATGTGATCTCCTCTTTTCCCTCCTTTTCCCATGAAACCACTCAGAGGTAAAGCAGGACCATATTATAGACAAGTACTGCCTTATGATGAGAAGTCTGGAGCATCCAGAGGTTGAAAGCCAGGATTTTACCAGAGGCTGGAAACCAGCAGATGCACATAAAAACTTGCAAAACTACTAGTCATATTTTTTAATGGAAGGCAAAATTTACAAATTTTCAATGATAAAGTGTGTAAATTAACCCTGATATGAGCTACTGCCTGGAACACACGGCATCAGGTGGCTGACAAGGGAAGAAGCAGTACAGTTATTCCAAGAGCACTCTTAACCACAAAAATGTTGATGAAGATCATTGAAGAAATGCAGAATTTATTATTCAGAATCTAGCAGTCAATTAAGATTTAGTTTACTGTCTGAAGCACAGACAACTCAAATTTGTCAGCATTAAAGCCGATAACACAAGTGCTGTGACATGTAGGAGATTCCCACTGATTTCTTAATTTCATATTTAATTAACTGCAAATGATGGACCAAACATTGATTGCAAACTGTGAGTTTACCATAGCAAAACAGGATGTCAGTTTCACAGAAACTTAGTGAAACACTGCATGTTTTTGTTAGGTGCATTTTTGTGATAGAGGATTGGTAAAGAGAGCCTTCGAGTGTTAAAATCCATGTGTTTTAATTTGTTTCTTTCTTTTAATCTATTGTTGATCACTTTAATTAGAGACCGTAAAATCAAATCAAAGTCCCTTTAAAAAAAGAACTATTTCTTCACACACTGCCACTAAACACCAGTTTTATAGCAAAGCACAACGTGGTTTTCAGAAGCCCTTGACCTTGAAATTCTCTGGAATACAGATCATTACAGCCCCAGTCTGCTCCTGGCACTACTTTGAATATTAGCATCAGTTGTGTCTATACAAACTAGTCTGAGTGTTCTTCAATTAGGCTGCCTCCATGACAGCTTTTATGTTAACATTCATCGTCCTTGTGCTCCCTCTTTGTTTCTGGCAGTTCCCTATCTCCGTTGTAGCTGCACTCTCCCATTCTGACAAGTCAAATATTTCCTCCCTTTTTTAACTTCTGAGAACTCATTGAAAGCAGCTATCATTTTGTTTGGAGCCAGGACAGATTCCATTCTGACTCACTAATCATGCAATTCATGTGATTATTCTGTTTTCATATTTGATAATCACACACAAAGACTAAATACGCTGTTGAAAACTGAAAAATCAAACCAGTATGCTAAGATATTTTCATGATGGAAAATGCAATGTGGCCTCAAACACAGCTATCAGGACATGAAAGCAAAGTTAGCACATCTCAGCGAAAAAGACCAGGTGCTTTTTGTAGCCCAGTCCTCTGTAAGCCTGGTGCTGAAAGAAGCATGAAGCCACTCCTCAATGGTCCTATCCTGGCGAGAAGGCAAGGGTTCAGTTTTCACACAGAGTACAACTGCATAACTCAATGGCAAAATGAGTTCCCATTTTACCTTTTCCTGCGTATCACTTACTCAACCTCGTGAAATACAAATTGAAATGTGCTCCTCTCTGTTATGTTATCTCAGTCCACGAATCTCTAACGCAGGTGTACAGTTTTGCAGAAGGAAGTGTTGCTGTCAAATGTTATTTCCAGGACCAAAACTAATGGTTTTCTCCTTTTCTAAGTAAAATTCCATGTTATTGGCAGTAGATGAAAAAAATTATACTGTTTCTGATTGAAAAAGTCCACTTTCAAGATAGCATAAAATTTAACAAAATAGAAAATTCTCTTTAAGACCAAAATTATCTCTTAAAACCAGATCAAGAAGAGTTTTGAATTTATTATTGTTGTTGTTAATGTAACTGTCATTATTTAACAATATAAGTTCTGGTTGAAGTAAGGTGAGACAGAGAAACAATAATCCTCTACATCTGTTATATATAGTATAGTGACTACCTACTACATTATACATTAGTATAGTGTGCATATATGTATTATATATATTAATATAGTGTAGTACAGTAACTACACATTGGCTTGATTAACTGTTTTCCCAATGAAGAAATGAGACTAATGTCTATCATAGGAACCAAGAAGAGATGTTAAATTAAAGGTATGAACCCTCTCACAGTTATGAACAGAGGAACTCTTCTTCTTTGTTTGCAACATCCTTATCATTTCAAGGCACACAGACTGTGGAGAGATCAGCCATCTTGGCTCTCTCTCTTCCTCCTCTTGTGTGGCAGACCTGAGCACACACTCCTTTGTTCCTTGGCTGAAAGCAGTCCATTTATCCCAGAACAACCACATGCTCATCCTAGTTCTATCAAAGTGTGCACAGAAAGGCCTCCATGACACAACTAATTTGCTCTTTCTACATCTGGAACTGAGATATGGAGTATCACAAGAAGTATTAGCAGCAAATCGAATTTGACTGTTATTGTGAGGAGAAAAAAAAAAAAAAATCCCACAGTCCAGCATCTTAAATTGTAGTTATCCCCTTCTCATCTCGTCTGCACATCTCCTCATTCTATTCAGTTGTCATTTAAGTTGCAAATGCAGAGAAGAAAATACTGTCCTTGTTCAGTATTTCTTATTTTCATTTTTCACTTTGCTATTTTTAGTTGGAATTCCATTTTAAATCTTTACTATGCAATATTTGAAAATTAAAGAGATGCAAATATTTGAAATAAATTATTATCTGTCTGATAGTACCTTCTTGTTGTTCTTACAAATGTACTTACCCTGCCTTTTAAATTATATTTCTACACAAGAGGCTAGAATAGATTATCTAATGGGACAGTCTGGCCTTGAAAACTTGTAAATAAATAGACAAAACATAGGCTTTTCTATTTCAAAAGATCTGGTAGCCTCCAGTGTCATACCTGCACATTTATTTAAGAACCTAAGGAAACAAGAAGCTGTCTGTGTGGTTAAAAGACTTGAAAACATATTTTTCCCAAAGCATTTTTGTAAATCTACCCCAAGGCAATGAAAAGACCTTCACGATGTGAGAACACTTGCTGACCAAACATCTTAATGGTTTCCAATGGAGAGGATTCAGGATTCAGTGTTTCATGGAAATTGTGATCACAGAACTTCATTCTTTTTCTCTATAAGCAGAAATTACAGAACCAGACAGTCTCCTGAGATATATTCTTTTTCTGTTACTCAAAGGCATAGTGTTTTTTAACAATGCGTATCAAGTAGGCAGTTCCAGTAATAAAGGAAAATGGATCCTGAGATATTCAAATGAATCAACAACACAATCTGGAGTAATTTGAGATTGTTCTTGCTATTTACTTATCTTGAAGAACACTTGATATAAGAATAAACACCACCAACAACCCCAACTGCTGAACAATTTAACTGCGATTGCTATATTCAAAAACTGTTGCAAGTCACAGGAGTTGTATTACCACCATTATATGAACATTAGGAGAATCTATACTCAAACTTTTGCCACCCTTCACAACTCTCCATAATTCAAATTACTTGTAAAATGCTGCATTGCTAAATTGTTACCATTTTACCACGGGAAGAAGCAAAGGAAATAGGGAATCAGGACTTCAAGAGTAAATCCACAGAGCATCAAAAATGTCATAACATACCACACGTGTGGCAAAAGCCTGTTGTGACCAAAAGCCTGCAGTTTTCACAGTGGAAAACTTTATCTATTAGAACTGAAACAGCTTTGTTCACTCAGTTTTTCTTCATGTATTAGTGCTTTTTTCACAGTCATGACAAGTCCCCAAAGGAATATGTAATCGACACTGGAAATTTTTAGGGCTACATTATCGCTGAGGTACATCACCTTGCTCTTGAA
>NW_009619164.1:68460-69565 GCF_000690535.1 Cariama cristata | reverse complement strand
CTATGATTCTATGATTCTATGATATATTTGTTTTCATTAAAATAAAATTAAGCATCAGATGAAAAATATATTTGTTTCTAATAATAGATCTCCATTGTACTGAAGAGTATTCCTATTTTCCTCAGCCTTGTTCAATATCCAGACACTGTGCTGGGTTGCATTTTATATTCAATCTTTTCAGTGTCCTGGCCTTTGCATTGTCAGAAAGGTTGCAGGAGGGCATATTCTTCTCATATTTGTATTGGTACAATTAAGTTGAAATCATTGAGAATTGAAGAGTGCAAATGAACACTTAATATTTTTTAATGCAATGTTGTGCTTAATTTATTTAAATAATGCTAAGAAAATGAAAAATAATTTTGAGGAAATGGAGAAGGTGTTGTTTTTCAATTCTTACTCAGAAGATCTCTGGAGTGCGAGCTATACCCTATAAGGGAATTGGGAAGTTATTTGGCAACTTGCCTAAAAACCACTTCAGACCTGTTCATGAATTTGGATGGCAAGCTAACATCCATTTTAATTCACCGAAGTGCTTAGAAAAACAACAGAATTTATTAGGCTATATCCAGGAGAGGTTAAATTCACATTCATTCTGTACTGGAGTAGTAACAGCTGCTGTGAGGATTAGCCTTTTGGCTGGTGGGATGAAAGGAAATATTAACTAACTATACTGTAGATGGAAGTATAGCAGGTTAACAAAATTTATAAAATAATAGCAATTTATATTGGATAGGTTGATTGAACTTTATTTATGGTTTATATTTGTACTGAAGTAACCATTTTAAGTAGGATGTTTTATATTGGTGTACTTAAAAATACACTAGCTTGAAGAATCAGTGGTTTAAAAATCAATAATTAAATAAAGAATCGTTCTTAATTTTTGTTACTATTTTGAATGCATCCCAGGACAGTTGCAGTTGGAAAATTACAACGATCTGATGACGGGTGGATATCGCCTGTGAAACACATTGGTGGTCTAAGTCTGGATTCTATTGGAAAAGTGTCAATACAAAATCACCTCCACAATTGGCATTAATTTCCTTTTTGTTGGTAGTTTCAGGAGGGCAAAAGGATCAGATAGATGCTGAGAGTGAACCCATTTGGT
>NW_009619164.1:27376-68450 GCF_000690535.1 Cariama cristata | reverse complement strand
AGAAGGCAAATGGAGAGCTTAGGAGCTTGCATTGTTGCTTTGCCTATTTATTTGTTAAAATAAGGGGCTGTAGTTTACCAGGCTTTCTGAATAATAAAGAAGTTGTTAAGAAGGAAGAATTCCTCTGGGAAAAAAAAAAAGACAGTGAAAAATATAAAATGTAAGGTTTGGTAACTGTGCATCCAGCTGCTGTAAGAAGAAACAGAGTGAACCCACTAAGGCTGTGTACGTGTCCACAGTTGATGACATGACCTTTTTAAAATTAATGGTTGGTTCTCTTGTTCCTGATAAGAAAGAATCTGGCAATCTTGTGGAACATTTTTCTAGAGAACACAATGGACCAGGTTGGAAGCTCTTTTTTACTAAACCTGCATGGATTAGCCAGAAGAGAAATTATTTTTCACAGAGAAGGCAGAGAGTGCTTAGACATAAACCTTATTATATCATCAAATTAGTGTTTAAAGGAATAATATGTTATATGTGGTTGCTTTTGTTTCCCCATGTACACAGATGAAGTGGGGTATTTTTTTGCTAAAATTATTGAGGTGATTGTAATATGAGTGTCTATTTTCAGACATATTACCTGCAAGCATCTTATTTGCCAGTTTGTTTTCTTTAAGGGAGAGAGTATTATTTTTCTCTGCAGTTGTCTTTTAAGGTCTGTAGCCATGGATTTGCATTACCATCCAGAGCTGTGGATAGCCATTTTGATGATGGTGGTGATGATGATGCATGAGCCTTTCCTAATACATCAAAGTGGCTATTTTCTGTCTTAAAGACCACATAGTTATCTGAAGCTGTTTTACTTTCAAATACCATTTTGATACTTGACAGCAGGAACAGATCAATGTGGCTGAGGAACTCTGCCCCAGGCTGCTCAGCCAAACTTACCTCTGAGGGCAGAGTTATGGGTAGTTCTGTGGACAAAGCCCATTTTTACAAATAATAACTGAGATGCCCACTGAAACTAAAGTAATTGAGCTCAGCTGTAGCCGTTATCATCCTGGGTGAACAGCTGCCTTCTGGCACCTATGAAAATATCCTTAGTGAGGGGGAATGAGTGAAACACTATGCAAAGGTCTTCCAAGTTTGTTTCTTTGGTGCTGTCAGTTTTAGCAAGTGCTAATAGTAAACATGGGTTGAAAACCAAATATTCCTCTAGGTTTTATTTGTGCCTTGACTGTTTGATATTTGTATTTCAAATTTGAAGGAAAAATGACGAAGCAAAAAGGATTATATGTGCTCTTCATTTATAATTTCCAGTCTCGTTTCAGACAAACCTACACTATGGACATGTGCTGTATTCCTATGGGCCACAGGGGGGCAAGATTGAGATTTTTAAAAAGAATAAAAGTGCCTAAGTAGTTATAAAGGATAATGTAAATGAACTGTTTTCAGTAATGACCCAGATTTGCCTCTGTCTCACATAAAGCTGCCATAATCTCACTTTAATAATGACGAATTAGATATATACAAATACTGTCTCCAGTAATTGAGATTACATACATTATTTATAGTAGGGATATAAATTCCACTTCAGTTTATATTGTTTTCTTTGCTGCACTATAAGGCCTTGAGCCAAAGCCCATTAAAGCCATTGGAAGTCCTTCCCTGACTTCAGCAAGCTATGAATTACGTTCATATTTTTCAAATAAATTTTATTCTTCCTTTCTGCTCTTGTAATACTTATCTTTTAAGAATGAATTGTCAGGAAAAAAAAATAGTAAATATTCAGTATTATTCAAAGTAAGGTAGGATTTCAGTAATTGTTATTTTCCCCCTTCTTAATCAGTCCGTAACCTTCCTCTCATTCCATCACTATTTAAAGTCCCATCCATCTGAATCCAAGCACTTGCCAGGGCATTGTGAACTAAATCTGGTGTCCAGCACAAATTGTTACGTGTGGGCAGGATGAGACATATCTGATACCTTTATTTCCACAGCAGAAGGACAGAGCAAGGGTCCTGGCAGATTTGTTGGTTTGTTTCTTTCTCTGAGGACAGGAATGTTTAGAGAAGATGCCACACTCCAGTTCAAAGGCTAATTACAATTTTTCCCTTTGCTCCTGTTGCTAACACAGGTAGTCAATACCTTTCTCTCATAATTATACTTTTATCTGTTTTTCACTGAAACCTGACACCTCACAGAATATTCTGAAACCTGGACTGTCCGGATTAAACCTAGATGTGTATTGTGTGTATTGCCTGGCCTAGATGTGTATTATGTGTATTGTCAAAGGCTTCATAAAAATCCAAGTCAGATGTGTTTACTAGTTACGCTTTGTCATATTTTGTCACTTTCCCAAAGTAGCCTGGAGATATGATTTTCCTGCTTTTTTTTTATCCAGGTTTCATCAGGACAATGGTATCATTTTATGGTTTTTCTTTTAATTACTTTATCAGTTAATATACCTGACACAGAAACATATCATCCTAGTAACAAACTGTTCTAATACCTATTCAATGGTAACTGCGAAATTTTGTTTCTTCTAGCTTTTTCTCATAATAGCTGATTTTATTAACAGACATAACCACTTCATTCTTCAATTCTTTCAGAAGTAGGTGAATACATTTTTCTGCTGGTAACTTGTTACAGTTAAATAGATTAATTTTTCTCAAAACTAGTTCAGTCTCTATCATAATTTTCTTTGTTTAAATTTTTTCCAGTTTAAAGAGCAGTTACCTCACAACCAGCCATCTTGTTGCTTAGCGATGCCAAGAAACCACTCTTAACCGCATGCCGTTCCCTTCTCACGTTCTGTTGGCCCCTGATACTCCATCTGTCTCTTCAGAGACATTCTTTCACAAGTTCCCTTCTTCTGGTTTATGTAATTATTTTTCTCTAAATCTCCTAATTATTCTTCATATTACCCCTAAACCTTCCTGTTTTCATCTTATATTACTTTGAATTCATCTGGGTTTATTAGAATTTGTTTTGCCACCTTGTTTTTTCTTTCTTCTTTCCCCAAATTAATTTGTCATGGCAATAAGCTCCTGTAGTTTGCTATTTAACAACATGCATTTTTTTATTTACCTTGTCGTTGATAAGGACAATGCCTACCTTTGCCTTTCTATTATATATTTAAATATCCTACATGACAAGGCCAACTTTTTTTTTCACCGATTTCTTACCCATACCAGACTAAAGGACTTTTTTACACTATTTAAAATAAAATCTCCTCTCTTCTAAAGGTGGTGCTGGAGGGTTTTTTGGGGGGATCTTTGTTCTGTTTTTTTTTTTTTTCCCCTTTCCTTTGGATCCAGAATATAGTACAAATTAAATTTACTTAGGCAAACCCACTGTGCATTTAAAAAAGTCGTTATAAAGACAGGATCCTGGGGGTCTGACAGAAAAGCTAAAACAGCTGTACTCTCTAGTACAAACAACACATAAATCTACAGTATCTTCTCTTCATGATCAAATAAGTGAAAGAAAAGGCTCAGAAAGTAAAAGATATTTTTATCTCACAGAAGCAGAGCTAAAAGAATTTAGTGTCAGTTTAAATCTCAGCCATTTCTATTAGGCTGTTAAAATCTAATTTTTTTTTCATTTGTTTTAAGCAGAAGTATTTTGATTTGCTAGCCAAACATCTCTATTTACCTGTTTGATATGAAGGTTGTCTTTAGGTCAAAGATTACATGGTTATTCAGCTGCTTAGTGGAGAGCATATCTCACAAGAACAGTTTCCAGTTGTGTTTATTCTTGTTACTTTCTTTCTATCCAAGCAAATCAAGACAATCCTAGAAACAAAAATAGACTTAGAATTAATTTGGTCAAATAGTTACGAGATTGTTTTCACCATTTATTTCCAAGTAGACCTCTTGACATTTATTAGGTTGCCCACTAGACTTAATAGGAAGACTCCCATCCATTTTTGGACAAACTGTCTGAGTGGAGTACAAGATGTCACTAGATGATTCCCAGAACAGCATGAACAAAAGTGACTCAGCTGGTGCTATACCTGCTTAATCTGGGGCAAAATATACATGTATATTCTTTACAAGCTGTTTTAAAACTGCGCTGAATGACTAATTACATTTATGCTTCTTTTGGGTTTCAGAGAGTATGTGTATGGGTAGAAACCTGTTCACTGTGTTACAACAGCTCTTTCTCTTGTCTACCCATAATCCCTGTACGCTTCGCCATGCCATTTTGCAATACATGATATGATCATTAACATGTGTCAATATTTGTACATTTGGACTAGAATAAGTGCTTGGATCTTTATGAAGGCACATATTACATATCTAAGCAAATAATGTAGCCGGGCAGCTGGAGAGATCTAGTAGTGGCTTTATAACAGGTTTCAAGAGGAAAAAAAACATCAGACAGCCCAGCATGCCAGGAGAAATATTAGTGACAGAAACAAAAACCCCACAGGCCTAACTCTGCCCCATGCACTATATGCAGCGTGCCCCCCATTTGTCAGAGGGATGAATGTACCGGACACAAAGTCAAAGTGTGGAATTCTTTCCTTGTTGGGGAAGGGGATGAAAAACAACCTTACAGCAAGCAAGTAGACTGAAAATTAAGATGAAAAGCTAAAAGTGCTAGAAGTCGGAATGCTTGTATCTGGTTAGATTATGATTTTTTTTTTTTTTTTTTTTTTACAACTGCACAGCAAAAGGGGAATGTCTTGGTTCTCACTTTTATTCACCCTATTCTGGGCTGCTTAATTCTGATTCCTTCCCTTACACCCACTCCATACAAACACGTCGTATCTTTTCATAAACAGTCTCAGGTTATTATCCAAGTGGAAACAGTGAATGATTTTGTTTCAGGTTATTGAGCTGAATCAAGTCACAGAGGGGTCCTAATGAGTGCCAGAGCCTCTGACAGAAAGAGAATGGAAGCAGGATCGTCCCATTTCATTAGCAACAAGACTCCAGATTGTGTCACCGTGTTTCAGGTAACTATAGCCTCAAGACACAGTTTTATAACTGGCCAAAACTGATGTAAGACCATCCTGCTCCCTCTATTCAAGCCCTCCCTTGGGCTGTTTTGCTTGCTGGAAACATTTTGGTCTTCATGACAGCCACTAAACAGCATCAATGATTTTCTTCTGAGTTTTGATTAAAAGCACAATAGTTTGAGCCTCATACAAATTCAGGATCTGACTCTGAAAGGGTGCTTATATGCTGCATGGGAAAGCAAATCGGGTTCTGTCCCCTTTGCATCTCTGCAACAGCACAAAGATTTCCTAAACCTTACAAGGTATTATTGAGATGGATGCAGCCAAACCACATGATATTTTACAGTAGAATGCTGTGGCACTGAGATCACTTCATTTTTCCTGTGTGCTCCAGTGCAGCAAAATTACTTCCAATTCAAGTACCATTTACTTTGTAAGTAGGCAGTGGAATTTTTGATTGATACTTACAAATTAAGTAGGCTATTGCTTGGATGGTTTTAGTTTAGCTCCAAAAACTAAAAGGACAATTTGAGTGCTGAGGCAGCAGAGAATGAGATCTGATTCTGTGAGCAACAGAGCAGTATGAGATCAGTATTGTGTAGTTTTGGGTAACTGTGTCCAAAATTAACTGTACACTTGCTGTGCATATTTCAGCCCTAAGGACCGAATATTTGCCCTTAAAGCAAAGCATTGTTTTAATTAGTTATTCACTCTTTCTCATTATATCCCTTTTTTTATGGTACAACCTATCAAAATTCTTCTAAATGTTGGTACAATATGTGATTCTGTGCGATATACTGTATGCTCTATATATGATTATATCTCGTGATGACAGTTAAATGATGCTTACTTTATAGTCAGACATTTTTTTGCTTTCTCCTAATAATTTCCGCAGTGCTATGCAAAAATGAATGGTAGTTCGGAATTGTATTTGCCTTGTCAACTATTAGACGTGATTGTTTTATCACATAGTACTGTATTTCAGAAAAACGAAACTAATCCATGTTTATTATTGTGAAATAATTTGAGGTGTCCTTTCGAAGTTCTCAACGTTATTGCCTGTACGGCCGCACAACACTAGGTGGCACTGTGTGGCTGTGTGTCAGCCACTGGAATGACTAGCAAACGTCTCTCAACACATGAAAGAATCCTCATCTTTCAAAAATATTTGTAATATTGCCTTTTTGTTATGAAAACAATTAAAACATGTAAATACTCGGTTTTTACACTCTAAAAGTATTACAAACCTTCTTTTTCCTGCATTATGATTACATGGGGAACATTTCTTAGTGAGTTGAACTGGTGAGTATAACATTTGCTCATTTTTTGGTCTACTGTAAAGCTCTCCAATCAATTAATCTACCAAAAGGGAGAATTTTTAGTTCCTGATATCATCGGCATGCTTCTTACCATAGAACAGGAAGGAAGGAATGACAGCTAGTGTGTTGCTCTCTTCTATCTCCTCAAATAACCTTTTACTCAGTGCCATGGCATTGATGAGAATGGACATTTTAAAAATTAAGTAAAAGCAAAAAGTGTTAGGTAGCAACAGCAACCTTATACTCTTATTTTGAGCTAAAGAGTCATCTTGAAGAGAACCAGTGCAACAGTTGTTATTTTGTCAGTATTTAGTTGGTTTTGGATGATTTCAAAAGAAGTGGTTTCAAAAACAGTGATCTTACACAGCTAACATGTTATTCAGAAGGACCTCCTCCTGCATAAGCTCTTTAACGAAAAGATTGAGTGTATTTTGGTAATGTAGTGAAATCACATATAGTGTGTTGTTACTTTTCCTTGTCATACTCTACCTCTATTTCACTGCTTTGAGTCTCTCTCTTCCCCACTCTATGTGGGTCACTTTTCATCAAGATAATACTGATTCCTAGCCAGGAGCTGCATTCTGTTAATAACTGCCACAAACTTCTTGGTGACTCTGGGTCAGTCACTTTCCCATTTTGTGTTTCTTAATTCTCCTAGCTTTAAAATACAGCTTGATTGGATGGATAGTAAAAATGAAGTATTATTGTATGTATTCCTACTTTCATTTGTGTTAGGTCTAATGAAATATGTTAATTTTTTTTAATTATTAAAGTGTTTCATGAGTAGCTGTCATGTAAGTTTGAGGGCTTTTGACCAGGTATTATTTTAATTTCTAGCAGAATTTTGCATTAACTGTGCAATGTCTTTTCAATTTTTCCAACCAGCCCAACTTTTTTAAATGCTGCCTCTTTATCCAGCAAGTCTCATGCTGTCCTGTGTTTGACAAAGTTAATTATCTCGTCTCACAGAAATGTAGGCAGAAATAATTTTTAGAAGAATGAGATGATTATATGACTTTAATGTGCCTCTGTACAATTTTACATGTAGGGTATCATTGCTGTACAAACAAGAGGGAGATTTTTAATGGTGAGGACCCACCAAGAGTATTACAGATGGACATTGTGCCACAGAATGTTACATTCCCTCTGCCCGCTGGTGTGTTCTCAGTAGGGCAGGGAGGCTGTGTATCTGCCTCTTAGGCCAGGGGGATTAAAAGGCTGTTTCATGTTCTGCTCCAATGAAACTGATTGAAGGACTGTTCATAGCTTGTAGCTCCTGTTGGATCGTAGGACTTAGTGATGGTAGGATGAATGTAGCACTGTCTCATTCTTTCTTTTGTTATGGGCAATGCTGCTTTCTATGCCTGAAAGGAGCGACATAGCATAGAGCAGCCATTTTATCTCCAGTTCCTCCCCACTGTCTTTTCTATCCTACTGCAGCATCCAATGCTGTCTTGTGACAGACACCAGCAGTCATTCCATTTTGGAAACATAGCTAACTGAGGGGGGGAGAACGTGGGGAAGAGGAAGCCTGCATGGGAAGAGTAAGAAGTTTAAGGCCTTTATTAATGACCCTTCTCCACCCCCACTTTCTTTTTGCTGTCAGGCTCTCTGCTCTGTGTTCCCCACTGGTGCTTTATTTTGACATTTTGATCCCTCATGCACCTTCTTTTTTCCACCCATTGTCCCTTTCTCTCCTTTTCTTTTCCTGGTAGAAGGGCACACGCCTGCGGCATTTAGTTTTGTTTGGTTGGATCTCATACCTGTCTCCACTGAGAACATTTTTTGTGGGGGTACTTGTAACCACTGTGTATAAGTGTAAACTGTTACCGCTGGTGGCTACAATCCTTTATTTCCAAATGAGGAACACAAGCAAGGAAAGCCCTTGCTCAGTGGAAATGAGATTTGGGACTTTCTGCAGTTTGCAGACTGATCAACTATAAAATTCAAACTGAACATTTTTGAGAGCAGCACTAAAGTAAAATAAATATCACCAATCAATCGTGAAAGAATTTTCCTGAGGTTTGAATTTATTGTTTGTCTTTCAATAATTCAAAATAAAATCAGAATCCAAACTAGTCGCAGAGCTGCCTTCATTCTCTTTGAAGCAGCGAGTCTCTTAAAACAAGTGAATATATATTACGAGCAGATGCTAACCCCAAATTATGTCCCCAATACTTTAGAAGCCAAGGGTCTCTTTTTCTTGCTGCCGACAGGGGAGGAGCATGCGTATCCCTTGCTGGATGAGAATGTGATGAGGTCCACCTGCTCTGACCGACCAGGTCACTCAGAAGCATTGCTGCTTTCTGCAGCCAGCCAGGTCAGGGGAGGAACTCCAGCCCACCCGCTCTGCTGGGACACTACTGCCAGGAGCCCAAAGGCCTGGCTAGGCTCCTTTATGGTTTGGATTGAAAGACAACCAGGGATGCAGATATTGCTTGGGAACAACAGCTGTATTTTGAGATTATCTCCATAACCAGAATGTAACCCACCCTTACAGAACAAATTGTTTCCCCCGGTCCTTCCCATTGGCAACACCAGAACAGAGGACACTAAACGAAGTGCGGTGTGTCTGAGGAGGTGTCCATGCCTCAGGATTCCCAGCTGGTGGGGGAAAACCTTTCAAAACGCTCTTTCCAAATCAGATTGTTTTAATAGTAGCAAGACTAAATGCTCTCAAGTCTCCTACTTACGCTTTCAATGAGAAAATGACCAAGCAATAGCCAAAGCCCCTCACAGAAACAGGACATCCTGAGCTGTGGCAGATGGACTTCCTTTACAAAGTTTTAATGAAAATTTTCAACAATAGCTCTGTATGCATTTGGGGGGATTAGCATGTGTACACACTTATGTACACACACATTGTGCAATGCTACACAAGCTTTTTAAAATAACATAGAAAATACTATGGGATATGTATGTTTTGCTGGAAGAAATGTATTTTGCGGGGAGGGGGATTACTCTGTTACGGCATAAGGCAGGATTAGGTAGAGAGAAAATTCAGGATGTGGGTGGCCACAGTTGAAGGTCGTATAGTGAGAGTTCAGTAAAATATCCTTGGAACACAAAATTAAAATAAATGAAGAGCAAACTTAACCAATGTATCAGTGAACATAAACAAATCTTCATGCTAAATAAATACTCTGAGGAAGCCAAAGTGCAATAATTAGAAACGGATAATTAACCTTTCTCTCCTTCCTATAAGAGATAGATAATATTTTTTGTAATTTCCTAAATACATAGCAAAAATAGCTAGTGTAAGATGCTAGTGAAAGATGAGAAACCTCTGCTGAAGTTAATAATATACAAGAATCTACTCTGGCTGAAGGCCTGTTTCATGGTAATAAAGACAGAGTAAAGGAAAAAAATTTAAAATATTTTAAAAGTTTTATCTGCTATGACATATAAAAAGATCTGGAAATGTCACATTTAATAAAGCAAAACAGTTACTGTACTGTAATTGAGACAGGAATGGTGGTAAAGCATGTTATGCAATTATTGATGAAGTCGTCTTTAGTTAATAGATTTTCATAGAAAAGCAATGTGTTGCAAAATGCAAGAGGGAAAGATGGTACATGAATGCAGTTTTTCAAAAGTTTTTATTTACGTTCTATACCTGTGTTCCAGCTTAGGTACTATTAATTACCTGTGCCTGGACTTCTTTGCCACAGAGGGTCTGAAAGCTGGGAGTGAGCTTTCCTGGGCCATTTAGTCAGCCATTGCAGCAAAAATACGGCTTCTGACACACACAGAGCATCTGAGTATCTGGGCTTGTGTCACTAAATGATCAAACTGGTGCTTATCTTTCCTCAGCTCTCACTGCTTTTTTTCACCAAACAAATGGTACAAATCAGTGAACAATTGTAAATTATAGCAATTTGTCAAGGTCAGTACATACCACATTTAAATACAAGGTAAATGCTTATAAGAAAGAGGACTTTAAGCAATTGCTGTAGAAGCTTAAAAGTATTCAGAGATTATTAAAACAAAAAAAAAGAGTTTGTTTTATTCCATCCTTCACCCGGTTCCAGATAATTTGACTTTGTCATGTTTCACATGAAGTAGTCACAGTTCAAATCATGTATCTTTAGCAGCAGCCTCTATGGTCAGCACTTCTGGTGGAGTGTGGCTGGTGGTTATCGATCTGGCTCTGAAGCAGACAAAGTGGTTGGCAGCCATATCCTTACGCATGTTCTTTTGCTCTAACTCAACTTTGGTTGTAAGGAGTTTCGTGGAGTTTCATCTCTGGATAAAATTTTGCAGAACTGGTGGAGGTGAACACTAAAGAAATGAAAACCCTTTTAAGATCAGGTCATATAGAAAGATTGTTTAAGTGTTGGGGCATCAACTCACACTTATGCTTGTTATATGTGAG
Organism: Cariama cristata; assembly: GCF_000690535.1. Classification (NCBI taxonomy): domain Eukaryota; kingdom Metazoa; phylum Chordata; class Aves; order Cariamiformes; family Cariamidae; genus Cariama; species Cariama cristata. The sequence continues at coordinate 57,844 of NW_009619164.1, read as the reverse complement.
TACTTATTGGAATAAAATTAAACTGACAGTGCCCTACTCAGGCCTGACCTCTTTTCAATGGTAGGTAATGAAGCCCCAATAAACAAATTATATTGAAGAGATCAATATGTGGTGGGTTTTTTTCTTCATTTTGCATTTTTGTTACTAAATAGTAGGCTGATTTGTGATAAGAGTATCTTCTTCCTTTTAGAATAAATATAATCATTTTATTTTAAGTAGTGGTATTTAAGAGTATCTTACAAATATATATAAACTCTCTCCTGTTTACCGTGTAGACTTCCAGGAATTACTTTCCTCTCTTCATAGCTTAGAAAAAGCACACAACCTTGCTAGACAATCCTATGTTAAATAACAATTAAGTGAACAGAATTCAGGAAGGCAAAGAATAATTACTCCAACTTGAATTTGGCCAGAACCTACCCCCCTATGATTAGAACTTATTTCCTTATATTAGTTAAGATCATTCTGTACCCATACCCACCCTGAATCAACATAAAAGCCAAGACTGTGAGTTGAACATATCATCTGAGACACAGACACCCCTAAATAGTTGCCCTCAGGATTCCAGAAATCAGATTTGCATGTAGAGCAATAGCATGTTTTGGAGGAGGTTTGGGTTGTTTTAATGTTTGTGAGTGTTAACTTTAGTTCATTTCTGAGGTGCCAGTTTACTAGGAGAGACATCAGGACACTCTTCTGATGTCAATTATCTGATACAGCTCTGTGGAACTCAAGAGAGTTTAGATTTTCATGGAATTCAGTGAGATAATAAACTATGCTTATGATATTTTAGCAAAATTATATTGTCAAAATCCAGTAACAGCATGAAAAAATATTTATTAAAAACTCTTTGTATTTTTGTCTTATATGGTAAACAATCTGGTCTTCTAATCCCTTCTGGATGAGTTTAGGTTCATGCCCATGCTTAGAATACCCTAGTCATAACCACAACGGCACCTTCACCTTCTCTGGGTTTTTAGATTTTGTTGTACTGTATTCCCAGAAATCTGTGTCAGAATTACAGACCCATTGTGCTGTATGTTACACAAACATATAGCAAAAAAAGACATGCCCCAAATTTGAGGCTACTGTAATTGAAAGACTCTTCTATTGTTTCTATTATCACAGTATACAGAAGCCTTCCCAAGATGCTTTAGACAGGATGACCAAGCCTAAAAAAGAACAGTGCTGAAAGGAATTTTTGGTTTAGAAATTTTGTGTCATTACTGAAACTACAACAAGACAAAGAGTATTTGTTTTTCTTCTCTTAAATGAAGATATGAAGTCTTTCTCATTTTGTATTTGCAAACTGGAACCTGGTTTTGATATTCCTGGGAGACAATAGAACACAGGCAGGAAGTGTTTGCTGTTGAGGGGAAATGCTGTGGTGTGCCACATCAGTTGGAATCCCTAAGCCCTGAAGGTATAAAACTGTGTAAATTCCACTTATTGTATGTCACTAAGACCAGCCCCAGGTAGGTTACAATTGCATTTATCACACAATGATATAAAGTAATAGGGAGAAGAAGTAGCAATGCTAGTGCTAGAAAACATGGATATATGTGAACGAGGTTTGTGCAAAGATAGATGGATTTGAATTCTTAAAAGCAGAAAATAAAAGCTTTAACAAAATACATATCATACAGAAGAAATATTTCATGATCTTTTACTTATGAGGTAATTTTTGTAGAGATTTGGCTGACTTGCATCTTACACACTGGAAAACAAGGGTTTTTTTGCCATAAACTTAAATTTCCAACTGTTTGAGAAGATTCATAAAGATTCTGATACACCACCAGAGGAAAAAAATAATTCGAACAACAAATGGCATCAGATACATTTTACTGGGACAGATTCTTAAATGATCCATGCTATGTCCAAAAGCAATAGAACTTAAACTGGAGACATCAGGAAGATGTTCGTTTCATAGCCTGGGTCTGAAATCTGTTTATTATTGACCTCTTTAGAGTTACTATGAATTTAAACAGAAAAATTATACCCAGGACATTTTTGTTCTGGTGTCCTTAGAGCCCTTAGGAAGATAAAAGCACATTGTCAATTATTTTGTTGTGTTTTAATGCTGTACCTCTTTAGGATCAGTGGAATGCTTAATGTCGATGGATAATTAGGCCTGACTTGTTACTGGGAATGTCCCCGTAGGTATACATAGGAGCTAGTTAAGAGGAGGAGGGCTGAATGCTGGGCCCAAATCATGAGAAGGTTCTTTGCTTTGGCATGATGTTGGAATCTGCATGGTGACCCTGCCATCTGGAAGCTGGTTGAGCTCTTGGAGGGTCAGGCTGCACCCTCCTGGGGCTGAGGAGGAAGAGAGGATGTGTGTGAGCAGACAGATGCAACCATTGCAATGCAGTGAAAGAATTTGTAGGGGTGTGTTTTGCTTCCACACCAGAAGGAGGAGACTTATAGTGGACAAAAGGAATGTGTGGCCCTATATCCTGAGCTTCATGTTATATTATAAAGTTTTGATTTTGAGGTTTGCATTTACATCTCTATTCAAATCTGATTTCAATCCTGAGCCTGAAGCTCAGGACACAAGCTCTTATCTTGCTTCCTGGTTTTTCTAGAGTTGGGCTGCTTACAGGCCAGAATAGAACCAGCATTCACTTCCTTCCAGTTAGGAATTTCAGTGAAATGACTGGTTTCTCACAATTGCCCAGCAGATTCGATTGAGAGGAATATTGAAAGAACAGCAACTGGATATCTCTGAGGAACCAGATGCCTCGCTTTCAATGGTTAAATGTGGTTTCAGGTCCGCTAGAAATTTAATCACAGTCTATAAAGACAGTTTGTTAACAAAAGTTGTGATTCAGGGTTATATGGATGCAGCCATGTGTTGTCACGTCTTTCATTTTTTAGGATGATTTAGCAGATTGAGATGTAGTATTATATTATGACCCTAGAGTCCAATTTCAGTCTTTCCCTGGAAATGAAAGTTTGAGCAAGTCATTCTTCAGTTTAAGATTTGATGCGCATACCAAAATAAATCACTTTCCTTCAGAAGTTTGGTAAATTCTTCACACAGATCAAATTTGAAAAAAGGCTTTTCTAGATTGCATTTTCCATTGCCCAAAATACTGTTTTTTATTTGTTTATTGATTATAAATAACAAAAGTTATAAATGCATTAAGTGCCCTGTTAGCATCCAAGTGTCTATTAACATCATTGAAGTAAAAATACCTACTCTGATTTAATAACTATATTGCCTAGCAGGTAGGAAATTCAATTGAGTAATGCCTTGTTCAAGATATGTTCCACTGAAGTTGAGAACAGCATTGAGCCGTCTTCTTGAGGTTTTATTTCCCTTGTAGGTGGCAACATTGAGTAGAAACAAAATAGCTCAGAATGTAGGAAATAAAAATGGATCATCTGAGAGCACTGGGCAAGTGACCTAAAACACAAGATGGTTTATTGTTGTGTGTTAATTTTTTTAATGTTGGGCTAGTCCTCAGAGAATGGGTGGAACCCTCTCTCTAGCCAGAAGAACCCAAAAGGGTATGAGCTCACAACAGGAACATGTGGGATTTATTCTATTTTGCTCAAATCTGAGACATCAAGCCACCCAGGACTGATAAATAAAACTGACCTGTTGAAATTACTGTAATACTTTGTGTAACTGAAAACTCTGCTAATTTTTGTAAGTATGTGAATGTATCTTATAGAAGAATTAGTATCTTGGATTCCCACCACTGGAGGCTAGATTTCACAAGGAGAATGTGATGTGTGTGAAAACTGTAAAGGAGGTATCATTTAACCTGTATTTTTCCCTTAGTTTTGATTCTTGGAAGGAAGCAGGGAAATTAAGTGTTGGCTTCCAGTGAAAATAAATTGCTGGTTCCTGATTCCACCTGTGTAACAACTGCACCAGTCAATGGCTGGAGTGCATGTTGCTTTTATTCTCTCCCCGCTACCTCCTGGGAAGGGATATGATATGTTGCCTGCCTTCGTATTTGTACTTTTATTGCCTAGCCTGCTTTTGATCATGTTGTTTCACCCGTGTTAGATCCTGACTTTGCTGTTGCTTATGTACAAAAGTTGCACTAATAACATCTTACCTTCAGTGTTAATTAGCTTACACTACAGAGGGGTTGTTGAGATATGGGTACAAGCTGCTCTCAGAGGAAAGAAAGCCTCATGGCTGAAGTTAACCCCACAGGACTTTCTCAAAGCCACACAGGAAATCTGTGACAGATCCCAGAATAAATCCCAGATTTCCTGTCTCCTCCACTTGTGCTGTAACTACAGGGCCCATAATTTCTTAGCTGAGGAAAGAGTTGTCCAATATTATCTTTCTTTTTCTGTGATACTATTGCTTCAGCTTACTACACTAGTCGCTGCCATATGTTATGCTGTGGCAGTTCATCCCTATGACTCTTTCTTTGTTGTATTTTGTGGGATATGCGTGTGTATTGTACAGTGAACAGTATTAATACTGTGTACCAGTACTGTTCAGCATTTAAGCAAGTAAAACTCAATGAAGGAAGGTATTATGAGTTAACCATGGAGTATTTGCAGGTACAGATAATTTATTGTCCAATTCCCTCTTCAAAATAAACTGGTCATACTTCTAATCTAAATTGCAGAGAAGCACTTCTGGTATGTATCAAATGATCTACATTTTTGTAGAATTAAATTATTTGAATAAAGTAATTTTCATTTTTGCATATGCCACTTTGTACTTTGGAAAATTGACGTGTTCTGTCATTCTTAAGCATCAGTTCTCTTGAATGAATTATAAATTAATAGATGCAACATTATCAAGGAAAAATAATTCATCATGGATCTATAATTGACTGAGATGCTCTTTTACAACTTCTACTATTGCTTGATAAACAGAAATTAGAGGAATTTCTTGTGCTTTTTAGGTATCTTAGATGTTCATGTATTCAGATATATTGCTGAATGTCTAATCTTTTTTTAGATACTTTGCCGCTAGGTTAAACTTTAATAGTTTTCATTCTGTGCTGCTCAATTTGCCCTCATATGGTTCTTCTTTAGATAACGTTACTTGTACAAATTCCAACTGAAGCAGAATCAGTAATCTTCAGCCAGTCTTGACAGCATTTCTAATGCAGTGCAGCTACGGAATTTCATTCTATCTTCTTGTTTTCTAAATTATATTTAAATAACTGAACAGAAACAAGAACAAATGAGCTTTGCTAAACATCCTCTTCTTAATTTAAAGGATGACACTTAGAGCACTTATTAAATGTGTAATCGTTTTGAATACAAAACCTTTGTAGACTTCAGTGGGAAATTCCACAAGCAGCAAGCTGAAAGTTCTTGCTTTACAGATGTTTAAAAGCGAAAAGTAACTTCCAGAACATTTTTAGGTGTAAGCATTATCTCTTTCTTTCTTTCTCAAAAAAAGAAAAAAAAAATCATCCCATGTCAGACATTGTCACAAGCTGCATCTGTCTTTAGAAGTAGAGTAAGGATTTAAAATTCTCTTTCTGCCGTGATGTCAAGGTCAGTTATGTTATTGAATTTGATGAGAGGAAGACTGGGTCCTAGAGGCTCCATCTTATTAAGGTCCTTAGGTATGCAGCAAACTTGCAGCATATGTGTAGTCCACTTGAAGTGATGATACTGTACACAAGATAAAAGTTGCACGTACATCCAGGTGCCAAACAACAGGTATTTAACACAAAACAGGCTGTAAAAACATTCTGGAAAAAAAAAATTGGACACTGTTGAGGTTAGAATAAATAGAAACATGAAACAGCTGTAGCTTCTAAAGGCATTTTATTTTTAACAAAATACCTTTTCCCCTTTGTCACAGGATTTTAAGTCTTTTTGTACTGTGAAGCATAGTGATATGATATTTGCATGTAAATCTTAGAGTGCACAGGTGAGAACAGCATCACCCAGTTGCTGGATTCAACAGATACATGAGATATAGAAGACTCACTTTTTCAGTCAAGTTGTGGTAATGTCAGCAAAACTGGCTGTTAAACAAAGGTTCCACTGGCGTGCTGCAATAGTCTGAAAGTGACACAAAATGGTAGGTAGAATATGATTTTCAGAGAAGCCAGAGAGTATCTGAGAATGAGCTGCAGTTTGGCAATTGAGTCCTATAGGCATCTTTGAATATCCTACTCTTTAGGTCTAGCCTATTAAGTCATTCATTAAACTCCGTTAAGAGTAAAAATGAACAAAGATTGAGAATATATTAGACACAAAATCTGAACTTAGAAGTTTTTCTATGTTCCTGTAAAAATCTGCAGGCAGTTTTTTTCAGATTACTGTAAATGGAGAAGCAGAAGAGTACAAAGTTAGCTAGGCCTTTGCAGATCACACAAACTATTCCATGGTGATCAGGGCTCCAGCAGCAGTATAGCTGTACTTGCACAACTTACAGAGTTACCAAACTGTGCAAACTGGAGTTGACTTTGTACAGAACAAGTCTCACTCTTTCTGGAATGGTCAGCCCTGCGGAGTGAAATGCAAAAACACTCGGGTGGTTTTGCAGAAGTCCTAAGGCACCATCAGTTTGTTATGTCCACTTATGCTGGACTTGAGTTGGCGACTTGTGGTGCCACAGAAACCTGAGCAGCCTTCTGGGGAGGGAGGAGGCTGAAGGATTCTAAAAGGATTCAGCACTGCCAACTGAGAAATGCTAAACCAGAGCATACGATGAGCAGTGCAAAGACTGACTCAGGGCTCCGCAGCGAGCTGCTCTAAGTGTAACCTAACAAGTGCTAAGCCAGAGAGACACCCAAGGAGCACTGACTGGGCATCTGTGCACTCTCCTCAGTATTCTGGGTCCCAAGAAGCTTGTCCATGAGGCAAGCATGGTTCCACGAGAGGGCTGGTGCTCTGCCACATCCCCTGGTTCCTTTTGTAGCCTGGAGCAATGAGCACTGCTGTGCAGAGAGACTTTTTCCTCTGCAGGTGTCATTTCAAACCCAGAGGGACTAGTTACCTCCAACTCACCATTATCCCTGTTGGATCTAGCCTGTTTCCACACAGCTGTCTCTGCACCATGCAGTCTGGTAACCATTTTACCCATGTTTTTTCCATGACCTTTACTGTCCTAGTTCCCATTTCAATGGATAACGGAGAGTCAGCTGTTACAGTTGTTTTAATGTAAGACTGGTTACTCTTTGTGGTGAGAAGAGTTACTCTTTGGGATGGGTGCCACCACTGGTGGCAACATGTGTACTGATTCTGAACATAATGCCTCGCAAAATAAAACAGAAGATATCAAATTAAGGAATGACAGTCCTCATTTGAGCCCATTACAAAGGCAGAGGGATAATGAAGATTTGGAGGATGATGGTGTTCATTTTTTCCCCACACAGAGCTTCAGTCAACATGGAAGTGAAATGGCACAGATCCAGATACTGAACTCCAGCTTAAATCGGAGTAAAGTGGAAGGCTCTTAAGCCAGCTGGTTATCAATTTATTAGGCTGTAACAAAGCATTAAGAGAGTTATCACACAAAAGATAAAACTTTAGCCTGAATACACTTTTGAGAAAGGCCACACTGTGGTTCTTAATTAATTTTTCATTTTATGAAAGAAAAATCTGTTGATATCCTACCTGTCATCTCCTGACCAGTGCTTTATATTGATCTCAGTATTTGCTATTGATGGCATATAAAGGAGGCTAATAGTTCACCGGAGACTCCAAACGAGGGGTATGTGTGAACTGGCACCCAGCCTGTGAAACGTTTTTCCACAGCTGCTTCATTTCTGAGCTGGGAATGCTAGACTACATGAGCTACCAGTCTAAATCCTAGTGGGCATGGAAATAACCATGTTAGCCTTTCAGTCACTCTTGTTAGGGTATCTAGGAAGTCAATCCAGAATGGAGGCAAGGTTTAGAACTGCCAAGTAGCTGGTTCGGCATGCTGAGGAGCTTACAACCTAAATCTTCAAGATGGATGAAGCTGGGAGAGGAATATGATAATATGCTATCTGGTAACTGATTAAGAGACCATGTACTTTCTACTAAGAGGGAAAGATGCTTCCCTTAGCACTCCTATTTACTTTCCTTCATCTCTCATCCCTGATTTCTGACCATATTTACTATTTTATATATATATAAAAATAGGATATAGTAGTCCCAGAAAAGTATAGAACAGTGCCAAAAGCAAGGTCTGTGTGTGAGGAGTTCATCTAGTGCAGATACTAGATGATGTCCCCCAGTACATGGAACAAATCAGTAGTTGGGCTCTAAGCAAGACAGTCTTGCCAGTAACAGCCGTGAAAGTGACTGAAGGCAAGTGTTCCACCTGCTGTTGTGCAGTGCCTCAGAGAGCCTGGGCAGCCAAGCTAGCAGAGCTCTGTGCTTATACTGAGCTCCTGAACTCTGTCCACGACAAAAATTTCATTCATTTTTCTATATCAAGTAATTACATTCACAGGAATGGAACAGTCTGTTAAACGACTATATTAATAGGATATTGTCATGAATTAACAGGTTAAACAGGAATGGAATAATGCTTGACTAATTGTACATGAATGGACGTGACACTTTTTGGTCTCATAGCACTTAGTGTTTAGCTTGGACTTTGAATATGGAAATGTATTTGCAAGCTGTTAGTCTACAAATGAATGAGGACATGGCTCTTTCAAGGTTGGAGATTTATCATAGAATCATAGAATCATTATGGTTGGAAGAGACCTCAAAGATCATCAAGTCCAACCGTATACCCAATTTAGATGATACCAACAAATTTTTCTGGCCCATAATAGTAAACTCTACTATTCCTCAAACTGCAGTGGTACATTACCCCACAAAGCAGTGCCAACTTCTGATTAGACCCTATGATGTGTTAAGGAGTAACAGGATAACAGGTTGGTCACAGGTCATCTTAAAGGGATAAGTAAGTTTCAGACACATAGATGATTTTCACCGACAACTTAGAGATGAACTGCTCTGTGATCATTTGATAGTTGTCTCTAGCCTCCTTTTTATCTTCATAGTTTAAAAATACTTACATTTCTCTAGCTGCAGAATTGTTCTTAAGATTGTGATGCTTTATAAATCCAAAGCAATGTATGTGATTATTCTGATTGCAATTAAGACAAGTTAAAGAGAATATAAACCAGCTTCAGTCAGAACGTTACATCTCTCACAAAGTACTCCTCATTTAATCTGGTTGTTTATGTTGGTTCCATCTGGTTAATGAAACTACAGGCAAAAGTGGTGTTACCACAAACCATTAGGTCTTTTTGTGCAGTTTTTTTCAGTAAGTCTGATTTCTTTGTGAAGAACAGCTGTTATGTACTTGGACTATCCGAGTTCAAAGACATAATCAACAAACCTCACAGATCTGCAGTCAGAGCACCGTTCAGTTCTATGAGACTCTGTACTGATTGCAGAATTAGACATATCCCTAATAACAGCTGGGTGCATCTGGAGGGTTACACAGCCACACGTTCTTTCTTCATCTCATTACAGTTCTTGGTTTCTATCTTTGTATTTTCTTTCCAAATTGATCCAAGATACAAATTATTTTTAAAATTCCAATTTAATTTCCCAAATGAAACTTAACTGAGATACTTTTCAGGATTAAAGATAGAAATATAACTATCATGTAGCCTTATGCACTTTGCAGAGTAAAGGAAAACTCAACTATTATTTGCTTTGTATAGGGATATAGGGGCATATGCATAAAGCATTAATAATATATATCATAAATTAGTGTCAATTAAAATAATAAAAGTGTAATCAGCAACGTTTAACACAGGCACAGGAGTTCAATTTTATATGTGTGGTGAAGGAAATATACCTTAAATGAGTAGTGTAATAGTTGCAACAAGAAGTACTGCACTACCTAGTCAGCACATACAATCACAGCCATTCTCAATTTACAGGCTAAAATTGCTCTTTTTCTCTTAATACCACTTTGTCCTTCTTGTGCATTCAATCATTTGGATGCCTATATCAAACAGGAGGACAGACCTTTGTTCTAATACCTTCCTGATTTGAAAAGCCAATTCTGTTAGACTAGATGGAGCTGGATTGATAAATAGGTTTTTGCAGTAAATGTGAATCCATTCATAAGTTGTAGCAAGTGATCACCTGAGGAGCTATATAACCAAACTTTATATATGCTTTACAAATAAAGCAGGTGGCTGGAGAGCCACCTCTAGTAAGACCATTCCACTTTATTATCAGAGCATACTTTTCCTATATGCAGAACTATTAAGGAAGAACACCAGTTTAATAGGTAAGGGTCCTGTCTTCTGCAGGTGAATGCATCTCTGAGCTGTTGAATGCGGTGTATTTGGTGGCAGGAAGGGAGGCAGGATTTGAGGCAGTGCAGCTGCAGTGTTTTATCAAAAAGCTTGATAGTCCACCTATTGCTTGAGCTTACTAGTCTGTGAATTTGTTCATATGTCAGCACTTGCAGTTTAAGATTCCTGAAGTCCTTAATGGCATGAACTGTACGGAATTGCAGTGATGTTTTCTCCCCAAATAATGCATGCAATTCTACAATCTCTGTAAAGCAACCATCCAAAGCTGTCAGGTAGGATTTCTTTTCCTCAAATGAATATGTTTTACTCAAATACTAACATATAGTAAAGTCCTTTAATCACTGATTGCTTTTCTTTATTTTGTCTAATTGTTTTTAAAGGTGAATTTTTAATCATAGCAGTTAGATGATTTTATACAGATTTATCATTAAACCACATGTATTCAGTGCTTTAATGTAGGCTAATAATCATCAGTGTAGTATTCTTTGGAAAGGAAAAGAGCTCACTTTCCTTCTAGAGTAATCTGTTATTGTGCCACTTTGTGAAAATAGTTTAATTAAATTATTTTCTTAGAAGGTGAGCAAAGATAAATGTAAAAAGTAACAGTAAATAATCAAGAACTGCTTAGATTACCAGCTGTATCCCAAAATACTTTAGACAGACAACAGAAGGTCACTTTGCTTGCAGAATGGTCTAAGATCTTTTTAATCTTTAGAGACATAGAAGCAGTATCCCTTACATATATTTGAAATAAGTAAGAAAAAAAATTTTTTTTCTTCTAATTTGTGGCTTTAAAAGAAATGCTGTGTTGCTTGACTAGATGCTTTGGAATCACAAAAAGCATTTTTAGTTTCATTCCAGTGGATGCTTTCTTTTGACAAGGTTTGTTGCTTCCAGCAGACTGACCCTCTCAAAAATCTTCCTGAAGCTTTCTTGATGTAGAACTGAATTCAGAATTTGTGCGAAGTTAGAAATCACTGCTCACAAGGAATAGCCATGGTAGCAGCACGAGTAACTTCTGAAAGATTGTTTCTTAACTGGAAGAGTCAACCCTTAATCCTCCTTTTGGCCTTCTTTGTGCTGTTATTAGTATCTCCTCTGTGTGAGGGAGAAACTAGATCAGAAGGCAACTCAAAGCTACTAAAAAGTTGTTTTTGAAGACCTTCTTCCCCCTGAAGCCACCACACTCCTTTACTAAAGAAAAGGCTGCTTTATATAGCATCCCCTTTCTCTAAGCTTCTTAAAATGATAATGCAGGGCATAGCTGCTGAGTCAACTGCTGCTTTATTATAAAACCAACTGGAAGGGGGGCGGGGGGGGAAGTAAAATACCCTGGCGTAGAGAGTTCACTGCAGAGTCAGTTCAATAAAACTTGTGCTTCCCAGTTCTGGCAAAGCTTTTGGACATTTCAAAGGGCTTGATAAACAGCAATAGCCTTGTCTCCCACACATTAAAGCTTCATCGATGACATTATATGAAAAGAAGAAAAACCTGGCAGAACAGTAAAGCAAAGGGTAAGGTGTTCCTTAGATGGGTCAAGGTGCTCTGAGTTCCTTTTGCTTCACTGAAATAACAGCATTTTTTCTGGCAGCAGAACATCTGTAACCTCTGTCTGTGTCGAAGCAGCACATCTGTTCACAGTTATGGGTCAGTACCCATACAGGAAGCATAGTTGTACTGCACTCAGAGATGCTGGATTATAGCTCACAACAAGCATTTTTAAAAAACTTTAATTAGTGAAGGGACAGGAGGATAAAATGAATACAAATCAGATCCATGAGAGTTAAAACCAAACTGCGTTCAACCTGCTGAACATCTAGATAGAGCTATAGGTGACAATAGTAGGGTTTTCATTCAATGATATGGGGTTTTTAAAATTTTAATTAAAAGCTCCGATTCTAAAAAAACGCTGAGGAATAAAATTTGTATCAATAATGCAGCAAAGCACATGATGAGCCTGGTGGGCTATCTGATTATATGGAGTTCACAGCACAACATGTTTTCTGATGTCATGTCTATCCTGTCAACCAGCAGCTCTTCTAAATGTTTCCCCTCTGTCAGGTAACTTCTTAGAAATACTTCTAAGTTTAGAAGGAATATTGAAGCATACAGCGCACAGTTTGCAGTGACATTAAAATCAGTTTACTGTTGCTAAAGTTGCCCTGTAAAGAACACATTTATTTCTTTTGGTTCTCTTACTTGTGAAACAATATTTTTGAGAGGATTAAGGTGTATATTTTCAATCTTAAAATATTTAGGCCTATGTAGATGCAGCTGTCTAATTATAATATCTACCTTGAATTAAGTTATTCTAAATCTGCTTAAATTGAAAAAAGTAAATATTTCAGAAGCACAATAGGACCAAACCTTTTGTCCTGTGGCAGGAAAGACACATTAACAGGCAATTTAGAAAGCTAAAATGTAAAATACCTTTGTGTTTCATAACATTATCCAATGACTTTATTCAAAAGAATTAATGGACTTGTTTTGAAACACACAAATATTAATATAGACTGAGCTGATGTTTTCCCTCAGATTGGTTCTGCTTCTTGATAACTGTAACTATGAGACTGACCTTCTTCTCCACCTTATACCCATTTAATGTTGTCCAGTTTTATTGCTGTAAGTTAGAGTCAGCTGATAACATTGAAATTTTACTATAAAATGCCCCACTACCCAGATGTTGGAAGTATGGTGTTAATCATTCATTAAGAAGGAAATTACACTTCCGTTTTCGCATTTCCTCAGAGCATAGGCACTTCAGCATTTAAGTGTTCTAGCAATGTCTCTTTTGTGACCTCTAAATTCCATCATGAAGCCCTTGAAGAAAGGTCAATGCTGTAGAAAACAGCTTCTAACACACCAAAAGTTGTAATTACTAAAACAAATTAATCTAGTGACTGATCTTTCATTCCTAATTGATAATGGTAACCTGTAACAAGAATACTCATCATGACATTGTATGCATTTATTTGTGCAGCAGGAAGTGCTGTATAACTTTATAAAATAATATATAAGATATGACTAGGACATAAAAGTGTTATTTACATAAAGACACTTGGGAGGTTTGTAATGTACTCATTTCTGGCTTAACTCTCTTCTAAATTGCGGTTAATAAAATCCCTGCCTTTCCCAAAGTTCAAAGGACAATAATGTTCTTGCTGAGTAAGCTGTAGCTGAACCTCTAGCTCCTGAGAGTGAGGCAATACACTATCCTGCAGTGAAAATTTTTTCTTTCTCTGTTGCAGGAATTGTGTCTGACATGTTTGTACACTTGCCAACCACACTCTAGACACTAGAGTGTCGCTACATTGCATTAAACAAACTCCTGCTCTAATGCCACAGAATTTTGGGATTCCCTAACCCATTTAAGCAGTTACTGCAAAAGTACATAACTGTGAGGCGGTGTACAGAGTCATCGCAAGATAACTTGATGCTGGTCTTATTGTCAGAGACTGATGTTTATATTTACTAACCTGTCATTAATGAACCATCTAAACATTGACCCTTATGCATTCAAAGACAAGTCAATATTCTAATAAGTCTTCTTCTAGAATTTCTGATAAATATTAATATAGGGTATGTGCTGCCTTCTCCACTGGGGATAAATTCTAAAAAAAACTGAAACTCAAGCCCAGTATTTATGCAGTTACACATGGAGAAATTCTTCATGTATTACTGAACTGTACAACTCAGTCCTTACCAGATGCTTGAATATCAGCATTTTTTTCCTGTGTAAAGTTTATTTACTTTGAATGTACCCAACAAATAAAATTAACATAATTTATCACAATGAGACATGGTATAAAACTAGAAAAAATCATTTGCAAATATGTCAGTATTTGTACTTTTATTGATAAAATACTAGCAGTTCATTACTTACAAGTATTTGAGTAACAACACTTTAAGGTTTCAGTTGATAGTAAAGGTCTAAATGCAAGACAGTGGGCTGAGAGGGAAGAGCTTTCAGCATGGATTCTAGTGCGTTGCTTGTATTCTGTTGGTTTTGTGAGCTTGATTGATGAACAAATCTTCAGAATAATTTGTAACTCAAAATTGCCTTCAAACATCAGTTTCCAAAGACCTTAGTGCGGATCTGATATATGGGTTGCTAACCTGCACTGAAATGCATGCTCCTGCATCTCTGCTATTTGATGGATAGTATTTTTTAATCTCTCAGATGCAGTGCAGGCCTATTTGAGCGTGCTTAGTTTTGCACGTATTGCTGCAGTCATGAGGCATTCAGCAGTTAGAGCTGATCTAGTGCTTAGGCTGTGGGAAGTAGTAGGAAGAAGTCAGTCTGCTTTTCTACAACTTTTCACAAACAAGCTAAGATAACAGGGAGATTTTTTGAAAGTGGACACAATTGTATTTCTCTACTTGCCAATTTTTTTTGACAGTAACCATATTAAGACTACACCGAGTACCACAGAAATAGAGGTTATACAGAAAGATATTATGTACTTACTTGCTGGGCATAGTCTAGAGAACCATAGCGATGACAAGTTTGGTTTTTAGAGGATAAGCAGAAACACAAGCATAACAAATGCTATTGCAATTGTTCTTACGACACCAAGATCAGAAAGCTACATAAGAGGCAACAAATGCATAGTTCTAGAAGAGGGTTTTACTAATTTTTGCTGTCCCCAAGTTGAGGGGGGAGAAGAGATTATCAGTGATCACAATAGAATAGTTATCTGCATTAACAAGCTTATTTTAGAATTAATAAATATAAAATCTGTGTGGGAAACTAAGCAAAATTGATCAAAATATATTTGAAGGGTGTAAATCAGACTGAAGGAGTTACCATATTCTATGTAGTTAGATTCAAGGCTTGTTATAATAGCATATAGTTCGAGTTTCCTCTTAAAAAAATAATTTTGTCTCTCAATGACTAAGTATGCTGCCTGTTAGGAGATACCAAAATCTCAAAGTACACTATGGGTTGCAATGGCTAAAAAAATTAGTGTGGTAAGTTGTTTCATGTAAATGTTTCTTCCACATTTTCAGAGCAGGTAAGTTTTCATGCTTGCTTTCTTTGGAATCTGGACTGTAATAGTAGTTACTGTCAGACATTTAGCAAAGTCCTTATTAACTTCAGGTTTGCCTAATTACCAAATAGAACAATAGCATGGATAACATTATATTGAGCAGAGTGATTCAGAAAATGGGATCATAAAGTTTCACGTGGTTGATGCTGCATGTTAAAATAACTTGGAGAAACCTGTAAAGGTTTCTTCAGTAAGCATGGTATGTTGTGGAAAAGAAAGCTAGCAAAAGTCTTGAGAATAATTAAAACACTGTATGCTGTGATTTATATTGGTGTTTAAGGCTGGAGCAAAGCATGTGATTGTTTTATCGAACATTAGAAGTTTTCCCAGAGGAACTGTGCTATTTTTGTTGATAAGTGTACAGCTGACCAGTTACTTTTTACTCTAACAAATTATTCTGTTGATTGATAGCTCAGTTAATTTCAAAAGCAGCCTTCTTGCTGTAGATGCAGCTGTGAATTCTAATCAACTGAAGCAATTAACTGCTATCTCTGTGGCTGCAGAGGAGACAACTGAAGAACCAAGTGTACTGAGAAAGGGCTTTTGCAGATAACTGAGTGAATTCATGCCTGATATTTACTCCCTATACCATTCCCTTAATTCCCAATATTTAGTAACTGGATTTGTCTCTGTATTACTTAATCAAGCTTTCTATTTTCACTGTATTTAGTTTTACTTAGTTTAGCAATTGCTAAGTGGAATTAAATGAGGAAGACCTTATGCTGTGATTAAGTTAAATAACTGACTTCCACATTTTTAGACTGGATACAATTTAAGTACTGTATCCTGTGTCCCGGGTGGACTTTTAAAGATGGTCTGCAACAGGCTTCATTGAGAGCAAGCTTCATGCTAGAAAAAGGTAGAATAGTTGGTGTCAAAGTGAGAGAAAAGAATAGACAAACACATGTTCCAAAGCATTTGTTTTCTGTGAAGAGGGGAACCACAGGTCTGACCACATGTCATGATTTTATAGCCCTTGGCACCTTTTTAAAAGCATCAGAGTGTTAACCCTAGTGTCCTGACCAGAACTCATCTTGGTTAAATATAACTTGCCAATATTAACTTCCGATGTAGTTTCAGCTGGTTATGATGGGGTTTTATTTCCTGTCCTAGGCTTTTAAACTGTAGCAGTACTGCTTTTCTTTTTTTTAATGTAAGGTAAGAGTGGCCAACTTTAGGATTCTTTACAGTTTAATTCTGATGGCCAGAGATCTAAGTGAGCTTTCTCTTGAGGATGATTTTGAGACCAGTTCTCCAGACTATACCAGGTCATATCAAGCCCAATGTAAGTATATCAGGACATACTAGAGTAAAAAGTTTTCAGGATTAGGTCTTTACCATGTGGTGTTCAGATACAGAGGTCTTAGTATTTCTTTACAGGTTGTAACTACTAATGCTGAAAGTCACATGAATAAGAAGTAAGAACGAGGGAGAAACAGATGTAGTTTTTCAGAACTGATGAACTACAGCATAAAAATAGTAGCACTGAGTAGAGTAGTTAACCTGGCCCATAATATTCTTCCACATACAATTTTTCACTTTAATGTCAGTTAAATCCTATTCTTACTGAGTGGAAAACCCAACAGTTTTAAGTGAAAAGAATGACAATCAATTATTTAAGAGAATAATGATGTTAAAAGTTTGTCTTGTATGAGCTTAATATAATAATATTCCTTCTTTTTATATTCTAGATAAAGAAAAAGAATCTTCTATAAAAATTATACATAAAGAAGTCGGGTTTCATCAACAAGCATTGTACTTACCTCTTACAGCTGTCACCCTTAAGTAAACAATGACCCAAAATAGCTGGCTCTTACTAATCCTATATATTGATTTTCATTATCTCATTTGCATGTTGTGTTTGCAAACTGGTAAGAGAAAGGCATTGTGCCCATGTTTCAAGAACTGAGGCTACTTGGCCTCCAGCTGTTCATGATCTTGAAAATTGCAAGGCTGTAAACTAGCAAATTAAGATTTACCAGAATAACTGAATTGTACTGGTTTAGTATTGAACTAAAAGAAATTAAGGCTGTTGCTGAGTGTTTTAATTTGGAAGGGGAAGGAAATGGCTATTGATTATTATTTTTTTAGTAGTCAAATAAAATTTTAGGAAGTGTTCGGTTATGCTCAGGACAATTTAAGAATATATACAAATACATTCACTGGTATACTTATGGGTAAAGTTGCTTGGTGATTTGCTAAAATTGCTTCTCAAATACATGTTAGATTATTTTTCCTTTTTTTCAGAACAGGGCAGAGTTAAGATTAACAGGGACATTTGTACATGCTAAAAGAATATAACTTGATATGTGCAGCATATCTTGCTTTTGGAGCAGAAGTGAGGGAAAGGATTGTGATTTAATCATTACTTACTTTCTTTTGTATAAAATAAAGCTTATGCTTAGGTTACTAGAATATACCTCCTAACTGAAATCAGTTAGGATTGCCGTAATGCACATATTTAGCTTCAAGAATTCAACTAAGTATTTTTCTGGATCACATGTAGCTATTCCCTTTCAAAATACCTTAAATCTCATCTTCTCACAATGGTATGCAGTTCACTGTCAGGGTCCTGAGGGCACTGATAGTCTGAATGGCACTGATCAGCCTCCTCTGGGGACTCCAACCACATGCACACACCTCTCACCCATGGGCCTGGGAGATCCATTCCAGCTCAGCCCGGGGCCTCTCCTCCATGCCTGACTATGCCGTAGGAGTGCCTGTCTGCAGCTCTGTCTTGCCCGTGCCTGTGTCCAGCCACGGACCCCAGTGATCCATACTGTGGTCTGCAGACTGAGTTCTTGGCCCGCCATTGGCCCTGCCTCATCACTTTGGCCTGCCCAGCAATCACTGGGCTGTCTCTGACCCTGGTTACCAGCACCAGGCCTGATCCTGATTTGTTGACTTCTGTTGCTCGCTAAACCTCAGACCTGCCTATCACCATGATCTTTCTTGGTGAGCTGGAGTTTTTGTTGAAGCTGGCTGCCATCGCTGGCACTGCCTAGTTTTGCCATGTTCAGGTACTGTGGGGCTGGTGAGGCCCATGCCCTGACAACTGCCTTACTTGCGCTCGGCTCCTCACCCCGTGCACAGCAGCTGGTCCTGCTGCTCCCTCCCAGTTCCTTTTAGCAAGGCAACTATTTCATTTGCATGCAGAAGTAATACCTGGGTCACCTGGTAATTTTAAATGTACTTTCGAATGACATGGTAGGGAAATTTTAGTTTTAAAAATCCATTCATCATGGGCAAGAAGTGTAAGCGCTAAAATGAGCTAGAGACTTCCTGAGTCACTGAATTCAGAATCCAGCAGTTGAAGACAGCCGTATTTCATTCAGAGTAGTCCAGAGAAGATCTATTCTCTTTTCTCTCTTAGATGGCAAACTATATAACTTCTTCTAACGTGAAATAATATCCATCCAAGCTTTAGTGTGAGACAAATTGCATGGTGTCAGTTACATAGAGAAAAGCAGGCAGTATGGGAAAAGGCAAGCTTTTAAAGTCTGGCAAATTTAGTCCTCATTCATCCAAAGTTAAAATTAACTGCTGTTGGATCAGTACTACGTTATCTGTAGAGGTTGTTTCTCTGTTTTCAGCTGTTAAAAATCAAAGGCAGCTTTCCAGGGGTTGACTAATCCATGCATCCAGCTCTTTCGTTTAGTTCTGTTTGGAAAACTGAATCTGGAAATACTCAGAATTCTAAAGCCAAATTTATACTGGGCAAGTTCCACTGATGGCAAGAAACTTCTACTGGTGCAGATTTGACCTGGCTTTTGAACTGTCCCTTTATAAATAGCTTTGTGTATGCCAGCCCACTAGCAGATTCACTGCTGATAGACACCCCAAAAATGGTCTCTTCATATAAAAGCACTAATTTTTTTTGACACATAGAGACTGGTAATGTTTATGATAAATTTTGCTTCCTACTTACTGGGACTGATGTTTACCTCATTGCTTTATCCAAAAAAATAAACTACATCTACCCTTCTATGCCCTGAATCCATTATATTTTATTTACTATCCTGGCATAGAAGAACTTTCAAGAGGGTAGAAATAATTTCAAGATAACTGAAATGGCACTTTTTTTTTTTTATTCCATCCAACAAAGAGAGAAATATTTTAACTTCAAAATATTTGGTCAAGATGTACTGCTGTACCCAAATAAATTCCCTGTGTTTGCCAAGAAAAAATACCAGCCCTGTAGAAAAAAAGAAAGTTTGGAATGAATAAAAATTCAATAGCAGTAGATACTATCAGAACTGCTCTTTTACTTGAAAGGAACATGAAAAACCTTTTGTAGTGTTCATATTAAACTCTTAGAGGACACTAGCTTCTTGGAAAAGTCCTCCTGATTGTAATATAGGTATGCATCCTCATTGACTCACAAGCTGAAAGACACTTAGCATCTCACTTTGAACTCTACCGTCTGTTTTTTTGTTTGGTTTTGTTTTGTTTTTTTTTTTTTTTTTTTAGCATAATCAGGGATTTAACAGTCTATAGCAGTGGTTCAGTCAAGCACTGTCTTTGTCAGTGATAACTGGTGAAAGGTACTCCGACCCTTTCAATTCCAGCAGTTTGCTCCATGCCACAGTCACTGGTCCCTCAGTTGTCACAGAGGGCACGGGCAGGCCCTGAATGGTGCCAAAGAACTGGTGTTGAGGAATAAACATGCATTATTCTGATTTTTAAATGACTGTTGAATCCCCATCCGACTTTAGTGTCTTCTTTCTACACGTCTGGATCTGGAGTACTACCTTTATTTCTTGCAGTTGACAAACTGCTAACAGACATGTGAAAACTCTGTAACTTAACTTCTGATGTTCTGAGTTACAGATTCCCTTTTAATAATGAAAGGCTTTCACATACTTTGAATTGAATATTGACATCTGTTTTGACAGTGTTGGTTGAGTGTTTTCACAGTAATTGTTCTTGAAAAAGGAAAAACAGTTTGAAATGCTACTCCAGGCTGAGTTCCAACTGGGATAATTACATGTTATCTCCCTTTAATCCCCCTCCAACATTGCTCCTTATGATGTTCCTTAGCTGTTGTCTTTAAGTTGTTCACTGCTGCTCAACAGAAGCCACTCTTCCTCTCAGAGATGGATATGGTTCTTCACTGACTGACACAGTCTTTGTATATCATTATGTTAATCAAGGAGTCCTGGAGTTTCAAAATTGCTCAGTTTTGGTCTACATTCCTTCAGGCAGACCAGAACTGATCCAGACCAAATCCTACTCTAGCTCTTCACCTGTAGAATCATAGAATATCTCAAATTGGAAGGGACTCGTAAGGATCATCATATAGTTGGTGTACTTCCACAGGTGGACTTTCCTTTTGTTTAAGGTGAGAAGAAACTGGAGTAAACTCTTGAACATTTATTGAAGCAATCCAGATATTTTGTTCATTAGCTGTGGTGACTTTTTCTAAGCTGAAGACTGTGAGCCTGCTTTTTGCCTGAATGTGCTGTCCAAGAAGCAAGACAAACTGCTGGTGGCTCACAGCGCCATTGACCCAGGACAGGTAATACAGTGTGACCAGAGAACTGATTTATTTCGCCTACGCAAAAATATCAGTATCTTTCTCATCCTTGTTTAGTCTGGCCAACACATGAAATGATATCTTCTTACCACACTAATAACAAATGTATTTTGAAGAGTGGTCATATTAACCAGAACTAGCATTTTATGATAGCTCTTCTTTTTCAAAGAAGAATTACTTTGAATTTTTAATCCACAAGGAGTGCAGGAAAAATGAAGCATCTTTCTTTCACTATGATTTAAGCTCTATATCAGCAAATAGTCCTCCAGAAACTATAATATCCTTGGTTCTGTGGCACCTCCCCTCTGATACACAGTTCAGATGAGAGTCTTGTCACTATCTCAGAGTAGGAAATGCTGTTTTGTTTCCTTTAGCCAAATCAGTAGTCTTGTTTTCAGAACAAAATGTCGCTGATGGGAATAACAGTTCTTTTTGGTGAGAACTAAACTGGTTCGCAGTGTAACAATTGTGATAAACGTCGCCTCTGTGGTTTGACTGAACCAAAACAACTTGGCAGTTCCAAGCAATTAAAATGCAAGCAATGAAGATTAGACTGTATTAAAAATAAAAAAATAAAAAAAAAAGAAAAAAGAAAAAAAGAAAAAAAAGAGACAAAAATTGAATGCAGATAACTAAGTTGCAGCTGGGGCAGGTCAGATTCACAGCATAAAACATGGGCCAAAGTCCCATGTGAATCTAAAAGGGATGAGCTAGTGACTGATAACGTAGGAGAAAAGGGACACAACCTTCCTCTTCGGAATTTTGATACCACTGATGTGGCATGGGCCCGCCTCCTTGTCTGTGCCAGAAAGCTTAACTGCTTTGCTATCTTTTTCCCCTTTCTATTTATTGAAGACAAGGGAGAACAAAACAGACTTGAGAATTGTATTGCAAATAATGTGCTGGAATGTGGAGGACGTGCTGTTTGAATTAGCAGACTGCGTGCAGTATTTAATTCCTTTGTAAATAGGCAGTGGGTTCAAAAGGAAAAAACAGCTTCCTCCATATTGTGCATTTTTACTGTCTTTTAAACCCTTCATTGAACTTGCTGACATCTTACAAGTTTGTGAAATTGCATCACAAACTGTGGCTGATTACTGTGGGTGATTGATTACTGATTATTGTGGCTGTGTCACAATAATCAGTATTATAAGGTTCTGCTTCATCTCTCTCTCTCTGCCCTCCCGCCCCCATAGTTTTGCTGGCATGAACTTTCACATAGATTGAACTGTAAAGATGGGGAGATTGGTATAAATCACTTTTATGTTCCAGTGACTTCCATGGAGCTACACTGGTTTTTGTGTTGATTGAGAGCCTGGTCCACTAAGGTGATAGACACTGAAGGATACAGGAGAATAATCCAAGATTCACAGGGGCTAAGGAGCAAGAAAAATGGGAAGGAACATGGAAGATGTGGTATACTGCATTTCAAGAGTAGTTGACTGAAGAATCACATCTGGTATCATTAAGAAGGGAATTTAATATGCGCAAAAATTATTACTGGAAGACCAGTGAAAAAGTTTAACTACGTTAGTGGTCAGATTGGCAGGCTGTCTAAGAAGATGGGAATTTTCCACAGAATATGCTGTCAAAGGAGAGGAGAAGGTAGCATGGGCTAGGAGACAAATCTAGTTCCTAATACAAAAGCCAAAATAGAAAAACTTCTTGAAGAAAAAGATGAAGAAAGTTACAAAAAGATAGTGCATGTAACAGAGAAAACCATCAGAGTAATAACGCTATCAATCAAATGAGTGTGTGATGACTGATTCAATAGCTATGTGATTAGTGACATAATATAGTAGTAATAAAGCCTTTAGCAGTTCTTGGTGTATTTAAGTTTGCTGTATTTTAATATGTTAGTCAGATGTGTGATTTACTTCTGTTTTACTTCTGCTTAATTTAAGATGTTAACAAGCCCAAACAGAAGTTCATCAGAGAATGCAAAATTAAATTTCTGTTAGCTCCAATCATAATGACTCATTTGTAAACAAACATAAAAGCTTAGAGAAGTAAATACATAGCTTTAACATCGATAGTAAGGTTCTTTGGGACTTATTCTTTGACCACTCTTAGTTTATGTAACCTCAGAGACCTAACTTTTGATTTTCAGTCAGAAGTTTATGGGAGGCATTTTAACAAAGTAAAGCCAGGAGAGTTTCACTTTTAAGCACAGTGTATCTTACATGAAAGGTATTATAACCTTCATTACAAAATATGTAGCTTCCCAGAATTGATAATGAACGTTGTGCATCCAGAAAGAACAGTTAATTTTGCTTTTAATTTCATGGAGAGGTTCGTGTGTTTGAAATCTGGGTGAATTTCCATATTCAGACCAAAATTGGCACGTACACACCAACATTCACATGTGTCTGCCTACACACACATCTGTCTAAAATAATGAATTGAAAATTTGCAGGCTTCCAGAGATTTTGTGAGAGTAATTTTGATGTACAGAGCTGGTCAAGTGATTTGACTTTTTTTAAAATAAAAAAAAATCATCCATACAGAATATTTTTTCCATTGCAAGCAGGTTTGCTTTTCAGTAAAAAAAAAATTGCAGTAGCCTATTTTGATATTTTCTAAACCAAATTACATTCTTTTCAGTTTGAAATTGCTGTCATAGCTAATGATTCAATTAAAATTATTTAAAATCTGCATAGAATCATTCAAATTTTTATCCAAATTTCACATGGGGAGAATTTCTGAAATCTCAAGCATGGTCATATGACAAAAGACAGTTTCCCACCTACCTTTGAAATTATAAAATGTAGTGTGAAGTGTTGCCCTGATGGCTACACTAGGAAGACTTTCACAAAAAACTCCTTTAATTTCAGTGTTATGGGAGTTAAGTCACTTAAATGTAAGCCTTACTAACTAGCATAATAACCATGATGCTCAGTATCACTATATTGAGTTCAAAATGCACCTTCCAGTAACTTACCTGAAAACAAACTTAAGATACCAGAAATAATGTTTATGATTTGCTCCTTTATATTACCAACATCAGAATAGAGGCCCTCTTGCCCACAGTCAATATGTTTTATCTTCTGCATAAAAAAATGCAAAACCCTATTCAGACTAATCCAGTTGTCAGAATACAGCAAACACACTGTGACTAGTGCTAGACTAATTTGAAAAGGAAATAGATTGACTGATTGCATCTTTTGCTCCCACAAATTGACTATGTGACAATCATGAATTTTTATCTCATTAATCCTGACGTTTTGCATAGCCTGTTATGTATAGCTAGTGAGGAAATAGTACCCTAAGAACAATAACAAGCAGATAGGCATAAGAAAAAAAATGCAGTTGCTGCAACAGTTCTTAATAAGAAAATGCTTAAAAAGATGTACAAACTAAAGCTGATTTCCAATATTTTTCCAGTGCTTTTTGATAAATAAAAGAACTCCATGAAGAATGCCAACTAAAACCAAAAATTTTTAAAACTGCATTAGAAATTTTTTCTCTTTTATGTGATTTGACTGTTTCTAGAGTCCTATATCAGAAACCCTTAACTTGTATAGGATATGAGCTATTTACGTATTTTAAAAATGTACAGCATTGTTCCGGTCCCAGAGTACCCTAGAGTTTTGCCTTTGGTTTCTTTAAGGTGATTTCAGAGAACCTCTACTTATTTAAATCATCTACAGTCTCATTTATTGCAAGCTTTATAACATATTTAGCTTTGGTAGCATTCAGAGCTAAAAATTCCAGAAAGTATTGCTGTAATCCTGTAAATATGGACATAAAACTGGTTTCCTGGTCTTCCAAAAAACTTTTTGTAAAGTCATTATGAAAGTTCGACGTGTCTGGAATGCAATAGTTGGCCAATTAACTTCCATGGTACTGTCTCATTTTTGAAGCACGACTAGTCCTTTTTGTTGCATAATTTGAGATGTTAAACCCAGTTCTCAGCAAGTGCCAAGAAGCAGCATTGTACTATAGACCACCAGGAGAAATTGTATTAATCCTATCACCCATTTGGCAGAGCCACCATATCTGAAAGATTTGCTGCTTTCTGTATCATTTGAGCCACTGACTCAAGAATTGAAAGATGTGATTGTCATGCCCAGAAAAAGGGCCCTAATGTTAACAGTGTGAGTTTGAGAAGGTGTAGTTGTTGGGTTTTTCTGGAGTTTGTTTTTTAACCTTACGGTATTTTAATAAAATAAGAAACATGGAAACAAACCCAAATCTTAGGTGAGTTTTTGAGACCTCTTGGGTAGTTTATTTCTAATCAGATGGAACTTCATATGAAGATGTACCTGTTTTTCTAAGATCGGTTATCCACAAATTCCAGTATTCTTCTGGTGGTTTTGTTCCCTTATTATTACCTGATCTTTTAGATTCCTTAGTTATTGAAAAAATGGAGGAGCATTGGCATTGGCCTTTTAGGGACAGCACACCACAAGCATAGGTGCTGAGATGTCTCAGATGTACCATTCCCAGTAACTGTTATTGTTGTTCCTGAAAGGTAGTACCAGGAGAACTTGATATCCAGTGTGCCAACCCGCTCTGAAAACCTGGAGGTAGCAATTTCTGCTGAAATACTAATGTTAGTGGATAGACATTGACTAACACAGACAGATGGATAAGTAGAATGTCTAAAAGCTACAAGAGCAACTATTTAGAAAAGATGACAGCTATAAATATAACACATTGAAAATTCATTTACAATGTTCAGCCTGCCTGTCCCACTTTTCTGTCTGGGACCTATGTTAACATTATACACTTAAGACATTATATCATTATTCTTATTTCAGTGCATTTCATGCCTATAGATTTAATATAAACAGAGGTGCTGACAGGAGCTTCAGTTTAAACAGGTTTAAATGTGAATTTGACTTTATGATTTTCATCAGGGAAAAAGACTAAACAGTTTAAGTTGATTAAATTTTGTTAAAGCTGCAGCTAAATATAATGAAAGCCATTTGTGCATTTTTTGTAGGAAAATTGAGTATCTCAATGTTAGTGACTGACTGACAGCTTCATGCAATGAATTCTTTTCTTGTGAAACAGAGTCAAAACAGTTTCCATTTTTCATAAACTTCTGCAAGATAGTTTCAATTTTCTGATTTTTAGAGGAAGCATAGGTTTCTCATTTAAGTGTTGGCTTATTAGACCAAACTATGTATGTCAAATTACTAAAAATACAGATCATACCAGATATTCCTTAAATACTATGGTTTCTTGTACTATGGACATCACAGTGATCAATTTTTTCTTCGTTTTTTTTTAATTAAATTTCTCCTGTTTTATTGTTATTTATGAAATGTTCTAATTAGGTAAAGCCTAGAGCTCTGATTCAGTCTGAATACCTATTTAAGTGTGGACCAGTTTCCAAGCATGCTCAGTCACATGAAAAAAAGTGGTGGTGTGAACTTGGAAATAGATACATAAGTCAGGCTCTGGCTAACGTTGGTGTGTGTTTTCTAGAGGTTGTTCTTTCACAGGAGAAATGGAAGGTCCAAAGAGCTTTGATTAGAAAGGGAAAACCTTGTCTCTTTGACATGTTGAGATGAGTCTTGGAAAACATCTTGTGAAATTTTCAAGTATGTTGGATCAGTTTTTCTTAAGTGCAGTACTTCAGATAGTTTCTATTGTATTGCTTATGGCTAATGCTTATCCTTGTATATTTTGTGGGCAGAGCAGACTAACAAACAGTGGCTCTTTTGTCTTTTTAATCATTACTTTAATTCATTAATATTTTGGGGAGCCATCTGGAAAATCATAGGTGCTCCCTTTTCCTCTTGATTCTTAAGGCAGACTAGGACTTTCTGATAGAAAAATACAAAGCCAGCATTGTGGAGGAGCAAAACAGTTAGGCACATAAGGGGCTTCTAGGGAAGAACTAAGCAGAAGGAGCTGTTGTGAGCTCTGCCTTTGAACTTCGCCAAGAGTTTTGTGGCACCTGTCTATGAAAGAAAAAACTATATTGGCAAATGCAGAACTTCCTTCAGCAAAGATCACATGGGCTAATGTTTTCTTGAAACAAATACTGATTTTAATCTGTTTATGCCTCAGTGTTTGATCTGCATTTGCCTAAAGGCTCTATTTGCAGAAGTAGTACTTACCTACCCTTTAAAAGTGAGAACCTTTCAGAGTTTGGGCATTCAACGGTTCGAGTGTTCCCAAATCAGTGATGCCTTGGGATGATATACTCAGCTGCCCCAAAAACACAGTCTTTCCTTGGCTTTGTACAAGCTGAGAAAAGACATGCAGAAAGCTTTATGAGTTCTGTGTTGCACAACTGGTGGCCCAGCAGTCAGGCTCACACTGTGTATTGCTTCCATCCTTCCTGCTCCCTCTACCCCAAGGGCTTAGAATGATCTTCTGATGTCAAAATAAGAAAATGAACACTCAATATGGCAATGACTAAAGTCAATTAAAAGCTTCTACCTCAAAGCAATTTCACTTGTAGCATTTGAGTGTAAACATCTTCTAGTAAAATGCCGCCATCTATTACAAGATGCTTCCCTTAACCGCAGTTCGTGAATGGATCTAGAAACCTTCAGGTTTGAATAAGTACTGGGGATTGGAACGAATTCCTCACGTTGCTGACTCTGTCATTGCCAGTAAACTGCAAACAATAATCATTTGAAGTATCATGGCAATATAATTAAAATTAAGGTTTTTGTGTCCTGAGTGTCTTCAATATCAAATAATGTATAAAGTCCCTGATCTGCAACAAAGCAATTTAAGCTATATTCAAGGGGTATACTGTATCCAAATGCAGACTTTTTGTTATCTTGTCACTGGAGCAGGCATTTGGGATGCACTGTGTGGTAGATGCATTTTGAATGTCATTGTCTTCAGTCACTGAATGGAAGTAATACCTTCAGTATTCCCAGTTGTACAATATTTTCTAATTGTTAACAATTCCCCTATCAGAGTGAGAGGACACCATCCTTGTATACAGGTAATGTTGGGACAAAAAAACAGATGTATTGGCTCAATGGTGAACACCTGGGAAGGATAAGTGCCACTTGAACAGTCCAAGAGATCCTAGACTGCACCCACACACAAGTAATTTTTCTTAGAAATGGAAATCTAGGAATGCTTCAGCTTTGTTTTTGTTCAGAAAGTGATTCGTCATCTTCCTGTTCTTGCAAATTACAGAAATATGCTTGCTCAAAAAC
The DNA here is from genome assembly GCF_000690535.1 of Cariama cristata. NCBI lineage: Eukaryota > Metazoa > Chordata > Aves > Cariamiformes > Cariamidae > Cariama > Cariama cristata. The sequence goes on along the minus strand of NW_009619164.1, from coordinate 29,889 downwards.
TCGATCCTTTTTGACATGTTCTTAGGAATTATTTCATACTGCTGGCTCCAGTGTGCTATTCCATAGAACAGGAACTCAGAGACAAATGCTGTGTGTCATTGCAAGTTTTTTTTGAAGTTGCCTGGAAAATCAGATTAGACATCATGGACTATGTCACTTTTCAGTGCATATTATTAAACTTGCAACATTGTGCTGCAAGTTTGCTTGGCATCTTTTGCCCTGTTGGTGTTATAAGTCATGCAAGACCACTGATGTTAACTTAGAAAAATAACTTTCCAAAATAAATCAGCTTAAATTATGATCTGGGTTATTTTTTCTGCATTGTAACTGATAACTTGGATAACTGGTGAGTTCAAACACTTGGCCACTGGTTCCCTCTGACATCATGAGAAATACAGGTCTCTGCTCTGTGCCTCAGTTTCCCTTCACCTCTCCCTGTACTGGTTATGCCAAATCTTGTGTTTAAAGCAAATTTAGAAACTTAGATATAGAAGAGCAAAATTGGTTTGCATTGAGTGTACACATGTCAGTTAAAATTAAGGTTTTCTAAAGTTAGAGTTATGTAGAAAATAAGAGAGAATCTCAGGTCTTGTGTGTCAACTTTAGTTCTGTTAGTGATCAGGAGCCTGTATTTAGATGGACATTGAAAAGTCTTGCAGGTGTGTTTTCAAATTTTCTCCTGATCAACACAACCTGCATTCCAGCTACCATACTGAGCAATAGAATCTCAGTTGTTTTTCCACCAGCTTAAAAACTTGTGATTAGCTCTGTCATCCTGTAATATTTTAGGGCATATTTTTGGCACCAGTTCCTTCACTTCTTGGATATTTTTTGAGCATAAAAGAAGACTATAGCAGCTTCCATACTTGCCAGGCCTGCCATAGGATATATCCTTGGGGATAACTGTCTCAATATTTGGAAACATATCCCTCTTGTGTCACTAGCTTGCAAGTTTCCAAGGATATCTTTGGATAGCTCCACTATTAGATTTATTCAGAAAGTCAGAGAGGTCAGTGAGTGCATGGGAAAGAGGATCAGTAGAAGCAGTAAAGGCAACCATATGTAACGATTCATTCCAGTAAGAGATTTCATCCTAATAAAAATGACTCTGGAACCAATGCTTGGACTGTTGCCTTACGGCTCTTTCAGGTATTATAACTAACAAAGCTTTTTGATCCCACTATGCATCTAATTTAAAGTCCACCCTATTTTACTGAAATTGGTGCATTTGATAGAGTGGCTTGAAGGGAAGATTCTCCTGGAAGCATCGGCTCCAGAACTGTTCCACTTGGTTGGGTAGCACATAAGCTGCAGTGCTAGAGAGCGGGCAAGTGCTGGGCTGTGCGGGAAGAAGTATTGCCCTGCCTGCCGCTTTGCAAGAGAGAGAGTTGCCATGAAACTTACCATCACACAACATGAGCCGTTGTCTTATATGCACCAGTACTGTGCAATAATAACGTGCTTTCTGTTGGAGAATGGAGATACTAAATACACGTATTTAATTGAGGCTTATTGTTTAGTAATGGGATTCACTTATATGTTTGGTTATTACTGGAGACAGTGTGAAAAATCTGGCAAAGTAACTTTAGTGGTAAGTGGATTTTGTCTTGCATAAAATGACCATCGCTCTGTCAGCTATCAAAACTGTGAAAGCATGCTTGGAGACACACCAAATATAACATTGCTATTAACTTCCTCTTAACTTAGCCATAATTGCCTCATGAACTGGAATGTACAACTCAAACTGGCTTACTGCGGGAACAAAAATCTTCTGTTCTTGCCATGTAGAATAAAATAATATGTAGTAAATAAAAGAAACCTTTTTAATTATAAGGAAGTTCCTCTTTCTGTGAAGACTTTCTAGTGGAAAGTAATAGATGCAGATTTAAAAAAGAGAGATCAGTGAGGCCTGTGACAAGACATTAAAAATATAGTTGCTTGAATCCAATCTACCCACTCATTTGTAAAACATGCAGTTAACTAGATCTTGAACAAAAGGTAATAAAGATAAACAGCTGGACACTTAGCAATAAAATTGGTCATGAATACTTTTTTCCCCTTGTGTGCAAAATTATTTTTATTGTGAAAGAGAATCATTCTGAGTAGCTTTCTTTAATGTAGATTTTTAAAATGCTTTCATAGGAACATGCTATTCAAAAATGCTTTCTGCTGCATGTTTGTATCTGCAGTACCTTCCCTGACAAGCAAAGCCCACACAGACTGCTTTGGGATATGGAGCCATTCTCTCTAGACTTTTTTTTTTCTTTTTTTTCTTCTTTTGATTTATATTATAGGTCTTATTTCTAACCCTGTGCTATACCTAGTGAAAACAACTATAAGATTGGAAGGACTGCAGAGGACATGAATTTTTAAATTACTTCAAACTCTTACAGCCATGGATTTTTCATTTGTACATGTTAGTACATGAAAAGTACAAAAGCCACTTTGAAATGTCTTGGATGGTTTTGCTGGTGCCCGCCATAAAATCCTTTGGCGATTAATGTAAAGACTCC
>NW_009619164.1:0-27345 GCF_000690535.1 Cariama cristata | reverse complement strand
TCAGCAGGACTGAATATGATAGTAAATCCCTCAGGAATGGGGACCAGTTGCATATACCTGTAGCACTTAGCAAATTATTAATATTCAGAATAATTTCAGACTTCACTGCAATGTAAGAGATGTCCCATAGCCTCTGCCTAAGCCAGGACAGGTATTCTATATCCAGTGCAAAATTCTGGGAATCCCAAAGGGCTTGTTTTACAGCAATGTCTAAATATACACTGCATGTTGCTTTCCCCTCAGTCTTTCTATGTGCTGTAAACACTTGTTAAGCTCCAGATACATCTCACTGCAGAGTCAGCCACCTCAAAGAAAGGTAGTTAGTGCCTGTGCCAGGTTCATCCGATCTGTGTTTGAATGTAGGAAGTGGGGACATGGATGTTTGGGCCATTGGGCTGCATTTCCTTTTCGTCTGTGTCCTCCTTACAGTCAGTGGAGAGCAGTAGGCAGAGCAGTTTGTCTGTCTCATATGCCTACCTTAGGGTGAGAGGAACTCTGGCCTAAGAACGTCTGATTATACTTGCTTTGTTTCCAAGCATTTTCTTTCTGAGGAGTAAGCTTGGGATATTTGTGGAGGAAGGGTGGTTTTCTGTGTTTTAAAGAAATATCAAAATGAAGAGGAAACTGGGAACAAAACCCTGCATTTCTGATAAAGAAACTTCTTTCAGTGTATGGGTATAGAGCAGTCTCTAATCCAGCAATGAATGCTGCACAGGTATGCAAGTGTGATAATAAAATTATGTTGATAGCAAAAGCATTAAAAACAATGTAAGTGAACTTTAAGACCTTTCATTACTACACGACCATGAGTCCATAACAGTATTCCAACAAATGTGAGAGGAAGCAATAAAAACAATTTAATAAAAATATTCATATTTATGCCTAAAATGGCATCAGAGGCATAGTTTGTCTCAAACTTCAGGCAAGAAACCTTATGAAAACTACAAGCTCATATACAGACATGTGATGCTAGTAACTACAGGGGTTTATTTTATAAGCATTCACTTAACCAGTGCACAACAAAAATTTAACACTTCACTGTTGCTGTTCTCACGTTTCATAACAGTGCACAGAGAATTCCATTTTGATGTTCTCCAGAATTTATGTGATGTCTACATTTAAGGGAGTATATAATGCACTGTTCTGCTGGCATGAAGTAAATTGTCACTTTGATGTTTATTGGACTCAAACAACCTTTTTGAAAAGGATCCCATACTGATGCTTGTGCTGTGTAGGGGCTGTATCGGGAAATACACCGTTACTTCTCAACTTGAGAAAACTAGGAAAGTATGTGCATTTCTGGATCTGCTTTTTCCTGCCAGCCTTCCTTGGTGTGAGGTTTTCTAATGTCCTTTTAAAGTGAGAAAACAATTCTTCTGCAATCCTTTCTTACTGCCTTACTGAAGCCCAAGTACACTTCAACTTCCCCATCTTCTTGGGGTGTAGCGAAGATTAGGGGTCTTCTTTCCTCGTCCACAGGGTATGGTGTTAATGTGGGATTTCCAGAGAGGAGCTCAGACTCTTTTCTTCTACTTAGGCCTTCTCTATCGCAAACAATCAAAAGTTTAAATTCTCAGACTTGTGGCTATGTCTGATCAGATAGACTTAAATTTGCTGTTTATGAAGCCTCTTAAAAGTTCATCCTTTTATAAAGATCATTTTCCGAATAAACTACTTAGATTTCAATCATAAACTTTGATTCAGCCAAACACAACTAGATGCTCCTCAACAGTTAGATCATGCTGAACTACATTTCTCAGCACTGTTGGGAGCCAATGATTAAAGTCATTCCATCCACACAGACAACCACAAGTGGTCTGAAGACTTAGAGTGTCTTCATAAATGTGACTTAGCTACACATAATGAGTTTTCTTGCTCCAGCTTTCACTAGTTATTTAAGTGACTATTGAAATGGTAGCCATGTATTTTTAATCAAACTCTACACTCATAGAGGTTACTTTCAATAATGATACAAATCTAAGTTTTTACAAGAATTTATTTTAATAATTACAAAAAATTTTACACATGTCTGTCATAAGCTAAGTTCTGTGCAACTAATCTTCTTGTTTACTAATTAAACTGTCCAGGGGACATAAGCACCCTTTTCATCCTGTTCTTCTCTGTCTTCTGAACTGTGCAGTCTAGAATTCCATCCCAAAATAAACACGTATCAACAATTTACTAAATATGTAAACAGCTTCTGATGGTGTGTGTGCTTAGTTTTAATCACAGGAGCAATTCTGTAGAAGATTCATTTAGATACATAAGCCTAAATTCTGAGAAAGAGAGCCTTCTCCACTTATGTTAAATTTCCTAAGTGAAATCCTATGACTCTTCTGGCACTGCAAGTACAGGTACTAGGTCATTTGATATATCAGGTTGTAGAAACATCCCCTTGTTTTTATGTGTGATTGATCTGAATACTATTCAGCAATGTTATAAATATTGCCTGCCTCACTGAAAAAATGTATACAGTAAATATAGTTAATAATTATGACTTTCATCAAGTCTGTAAGAGCTGAAGTGAGTATAAGTATCTCCTAGATGGAGAAGAGACCTGTAGTCTCATTTGTTATATTGGTTTCTGCTAGGACATTCTTAGATTATACACAAAGTTTAACTGAAAACAGTATGGGAAGAGATTATCAGAGAATCTGGATACCGTCAACCACAGTGAGTGTAAAACTTCACAAGCTGAAAGTGTAAGTGCAATTCAGTATGTTTGAATACACCTGTTTATTACCTAGAGGTTCTCCTAAATACAATGGGCTTCTTTGTAGGTAAATCCTTTTACAGGATCAAAGCTTAAAGAACTTGAAATGTTCATCTTTGTTCTACTAAATAATACATTAAAATGCTTTCTTACCAGCCTGGAATGCAGCCTAGCACAGCCTTTGATGAACAGCAGAAGGTTGTTCAACAGCACTGTTAAAGAGCTTCTAGCAGAACATCTTATGCCTACATAAGCAAACAATTTGTCAAGCAGGAAAGAAGAATTTTGGTTCTGTGCCATCTGCCAGTTTGAAAGCTTGTCTCACTTTCTGCCCAAACGGCTTAATTCTGCACTTAACAGGGCAGGAGATATCGTTGCCAAAATTGCTATCCCAATTGCCACATTATTTGTTTTTATTACCATAGTTCTGCAATGAGGTTTTGCAGCTTTACACACCCCAGAAAAAAATATAAATACAGGTTGCCACAATAAAGGAGGCCCAAGAAATCTGAAAAGACTGAGGCAAAGCTGTTCTCATTTGCATATTCTTATTCTGAAAATCTATGTTTCTTTCTTCTAATGTAAAATACTGGTGGGGAGGGATGTCTGGAGAATTAGTCAATGGGGTGTTCAGACAGAAACGCAGAGAGAGACTGAAGAGAAGCAGAGAGATGGACTTTGTTGAAGTCAATAGCAAACGTCTCATTTATAACAGTAAATGATAATTATTTTATAACCAGAGCATTCATGATCCATTGATCAGGACCACTGTGAGTAAAGCATTCTACAAACAGCAAAAGATGGTCCTGGTCCCACAGGGCTTACAGTTAAAGTGTAAAGGAACATAAACAGAATAATTAGATGTATGTGAGAACATGAGTGAGACATTGTGGGTCAATATGGCATGCAATTTACTTAGAGAATATGTTTCAAGATCTAACGAGCAGCTGAGGTAGCATGGTGTGCTCAGCAGATCCAGTTTTGGTATTTCACAAAAAATGTTACTGTTAAGGAATTAATCAGGAGTATATCTCAAGTTACAAGAATTTCTTGATGTCAAAATGGGATGAGCCCTCTAGTAACCTAGCGCTTTTACAGAACTTTTCCTATAACATTAATGAACAGATAAAGGTTCTTTAAAAAGTTTCAAGATGGTGCTATTGGAGATAATACAGTTGATCAAATACTGTTGTATGGGCCCATAAAAGGTATCCACTTTGGGCTTTTCTACTGAGTTATGAATCTGTACTTTCTAATAGACAATCAGTTTTGAATACCACCTGTGTTTCCTAACTGGTTATGGGGAGCCATACATATATACGTATCTCTCTATATATCTCTTTTCCATATTCTCTTTTTTCAGATTTTTCTTCTGGTCTCTGAGTACATTGAGCTGCATGAAGGTTTTTAGGCAGAAACCTATGATATTAAGTTTATGGTTAACCAATAATAACCATTTTTGCTTTTTGATAGCATATGCAAATTATCTTGAGGGTCAGTATGACTCTGTTTAGTGTGGTGCTCATTTTAAAAATAAATAAAAATATACAGTTAGCTACCAAAAAATAATAACAAAGCCTTAAATGCAAAATAAGATTCAACAAATGTAAAATTTAATACAGGCACATGGAAAATATTTGCAGTGTTTCTTTATGGCTATACCTAATAACAAATAGATTTTCATAGTTGTTAAAAAGACATTGTTGTAAGCTGAATTAGAACTGACAACATACATTTACCAGGACTGGACAGGATAATTTGTCAGTTGACAATGCTGCCCTCTGCACGTACTACTTAATGTTGTACATCAATACTTGAGGATTTTCAGAATGGACTTGGAAAAGGCTCCAACCTCTTACAAGGCAGAGTGATCAAGTTCTCCTAATTAGAACTTTGATATCAAGTGTTCCAGAGGTTTGGCCCCATGTCTATCCACTGGAGAAGGTATGCAGACTCTGTGCTATAGGAAACAGTATGTGTCCATTAACAGATAGCTTTTCTCTTTCTTCTTTTCTCTCCTTGACCATAAATACAGTTTAAAAAAACCCTCATACGACTTGTTTCAGAGTCACATACACCAGGTGTTCCCTCGCCTGAAATATTTTCATGCTAAAACTGCTCAATGATCATTCTCCCGTTGTCCTCTTCTTTCCTTTTCTCATCTGTTCTTATTCCCCTGCCCTCCTTTCTCGTAATTCCTTTTCAGCAAGCAAAAAACAGTCAGTGATGACTGAGCCATACATTTTAGCAAATGGCTGACCCCTTCCTTGGCACTCAGCTCATACAACAGACTGAAAGGACCTCCCTGACTGTGAAATGGGAGACAGTAGAGAGACCCCTGGACTTCATTGTGTAAGAGCTTGACTATAGTATGAATCAAAAGAAACAAAATGATGATTCTTGGAGGCTGGGTACTGTGTTGTTCAAGTGCAGCTTTTCTTCGCTTGTGCAGTTACTGCACTGCATAGGCAGCAATATTCTCTCTTTTGAATGTTTTTTTGCTAGGTTTCTGCTAAACAGCTACTTCAGAAAGAACAATTTTTAAAAAATCTCTTAGGGTAGGTGCATACACTTCAAAGAAAAAAATGTGTAGCATCCCATGTTCCACAGTATCTCAGCAGCCCTTGCAACATGGCCCTGTATCACACTTGCAGCATATGAGCCTTTTACAGGATCAGTACTTTGATACTATGAAGCTCAACAGAACCACAACTGCCACGTTAGCAAAGAGGTCACACGCTCTTCTTTTGCTTTGTAAGACACAAAAGCTTGTGGATATATTGAGATTGCCACGCTTCCTCAAGGAACAAGTATTCTGCACCTTTAATTGAGGACCCTCTGTAAACATCTGTCAAGTTGCTGAAGGATGCAAGGGTAGCTTGCAAATAGCTGATTTGTGAAGGACAAGTCCCAAAATGTGTTTTCCTCTTATTACTGTGATTCTATGAAGGAAGCAAATTTTATTTAAACAGCAGGCTCTTAAGAACAGGCTTACACTCTGATCTCAGTCTAGTCAAGTTTTGACTCCATTTTATTTCCTTTAGGCAAGGCAATGCATAGTGTTCCCATGCTGATGATGCTGATTTCTTTGTGCCCTTATAGTCCTTTGTTCCATATTTAGAGATCTATTAGTTTTTCCTGTGCTGTGCATATGATTTGCAAAGTCAAGTGATGAGAGAACCTCTGAGGCAGACGCGGGCCTTAACTTAAACCAGCAAAGAAAGTCTTGACAACAGTGCAAAGTCCCAGCATTTATTAGTCCCAAGTTCAGGTCCTCAAAAAATCAGAGGAGGCTTAACAATTCTGGGAGTTTAAAAAGTGGCGTTTTGTATTTATTTGACTTCTGGGTTTGAATTGCTATGGGGCTTAGGGGTTGTACCATTAAGATTTTTCCCACAGCTGTGAGCGTACGCAATTTTCTTTAACTAAAAGAGTATAGGACTTGTCAAATTGCATGCCTTCACAAGCTAGAAATATCAAACATTGTGCAACTTGAAGTAAAATACTGGGAAGTTACAGTGCTGAAATTAAGACCAAGCTCTTCAGTTCAGCATTGGCATGAATGCAATCATTGCAAAACAAATTTGACTGTGTATTTGGGATATCTCTAGGCATTTATGATAGGATTACTGTGTTGCACATGGGCTTTCTGGAATAAAGAGCTAAACTTCAACTATCTCTCTGCCAGAACTCAGTCAATTTAGATTGGAAGTCAAGCTGCAGCACATACATTAATCCTTGTTTATTCGTTTCCATTCTGCCACTGCTGGGTCAGAGTTTTTGGCAGGAAGGTACTATATTTGGCAAAAAAGCACATTCTACCGTGCAATGTATTCATGTTGCATATAACGTACATGCAACAGTCTGCATAAATGCATTAAATTGAATCAGTCAGAAGTGTTTTAGTGCTTCTGGTAACAACAGTCTACACACTGAGTCAAATTTTCAAGAGAGTTCAGCATTCAGCAGTTCCCAGTGAAATGGTTACAGCCATTGCCCAGCTTACATGTGAGTCTTAGCCCTTGCGTGGTGTGTGACAAAGGACTTGAGCTATCCCTAACCTCAGTTCTAGGCAATGAGCTTTTGCAAATTTAGCTCTGTTTTTCAGAGGCATCTTTTCAGATGCAGATATTTTATTGTCTCCTCCTGTCTTTCTCCAGAAGATGATTCCTGCCAATCATTGAAAAATCGTGTGAAGTTTCTTAAGTGCTGCTTGCCTCTTGCTTCCTGGCAAATTTTCCAATGGAAATGGTCCTCTTTTTTGGATTATGCTGATACTGTGGTGGTGATGTTTTCTAAAAGGAAAGTGCAACTGCTCATTAGCCATAATGCCCATCTTCAGAGGGTTGTATGTAGTAATATTTCTCATGCTTTGTGATGACTCCATCATTTACTATGAAACAAAATTTCTCTTCTTTGGCCACTGCCAGGAGTATCTGCAGAGGAGGAGGGGGAAGCAGACCAGGTGAGCTGCCTAAGGCTCTGCCTTTTATCACTAGCAGAGTCAGGATCAGGGCTCAAGACCTGCTTGTGCCCAGCTCTCTAGATACTTCTGCCACATTGTCTATGCTTAAGTGTGGCACTGACAAGTTTTGATGGAGACAATAATGAAACATTTTACGAGAAGCACACACTGTATCACCCAGCTCTAAAATGGTTTTGAAACAATTGGTATAGACTGCAGATGTCTTTTATAGGTGTGGCCTGAATTAACATTAACCATACCTGAGGTGCCATTCTTGTCATTTGCTACCATTTTGGCATACACGCAGTAGACGTATTTTGAGGAGAAGTGTTTGTCTGAGGTTTTTATCAGGGTTCTCCATCAGAAATAACTTAGCTTTTGTTAAATTACTCGGTTGGAGTGGGGAAAAGGCTAGTGGTAAGAAAGTCTTGCTGTAGTTATAGCAACCTAGATATTGAAGTCTCAGTAAACTGGGAACAAAGCTCTAAAAAAAAGCCTATACATGCCACTGTCTAGTTTTTTCCTCCCTTTAATTGCAATTTTGGTTTTATCCAGATTAATAGTTTGGATCAGAGTTTTCACAGTTTCCTCCGAATGTTCATATGCTGCCCAACTGCACCAAAGGTCCAAATTTGCAGGTTTTACTTCAACAAAAGTCCCATTCAGAAGTAACATGAATATTATTATTTTTTCAGACTAGTATTTTACAGTATTTCTACTATTTTATTTCTTTTTAACACATAGCTCACTAGAAGTACCCTGTGGCTATATTTATGACATGAAGCAGAACAAGTAGATTCGGTTGTGTATTTTGTAATTGAAGCTAGACCTATTTCTACCTTGCTACTTATGGAGTAACATGATGTCTAATTTGACTAATTTAATTTAAACCATTAAAAAAACAAATGTGGGGAAAATGCAGTAATTGAGAAAACATAAATTATTATTTCCCTGAAGCCAAAGTGTCACTATGTAAAAATTAAGTTATTCTTTGATTAGAGATTCCAGAATTAGGTTTCTCTTTTTTTTTTCTTCTGTATTTTTTTTTGATAATTTTTGTTCTTTATAAATTTTCAGGAAAATGTCTAAGGGAATAAATTTAAATTCTTACTCCACAAACACAAGCAAAAATTGTCTGTTTCATTAGAAATAAAATAGGAGGCCTCTTATATCTTGTTGTTGGGGGTTTTTTTAATTTTATATAAACTTTATTATCCAGGCAGCTATTTCTGATCAAGATACAGCCATGCAAGAAAAGAAAAAGCTATTATAAATTCTCTGATTTGCAGTGGACAAAGCAAGTAGAAAATAAAGAAAATGTTCTTTAGAGAAGAAAATTTTCTTTGTTCTTATTCTTTACTGACTCTAGGGTGAATCTGTTTTTAAACAATTATCAGAGAGTGCCAAAGCCACCCTCTTCAAAATCAAAATATACCTGTCTAAACCAAACATGTATGACTTCTGGTATGAAGCCTTCAGTTCTTAAAACATAATCAACAAACAAGAAATATTTACCTTTGGGCCTGGAATAGGAGATATGGAACTGCGCCACAGAGTCTTCACAACTATCCCAAGAAATCTTAACATTTTGCCTTTTACTTTTTAGCATTTGTATTTTAAGCGTATTTTTTAGCCTAATATACCTGTAGGTGTCAGTAAGGCTAGTTTGAAGCCTATATATGCTAAATATTCACTGGGAGACATGTCATTGCATGTCAGCATTGCAGTTTATATTAAAATAAAGGCATGTTTATGGGAATCGAGAGACCTTGGCCTATTCCCATCCCTGTCACTGACTGCTGGGTGACCTTGGGCAAGTCACAGACTCTGGGCTTCCGCTTGACTTCTCTGTGCAATGCTAGTTCTGAGTACCTATCAGTCACGGATACTTGTACAAGGTCATATTATTCTTTGAGAGTATTCTGGAAGTTACTTTTCTATTTCCCTTTGCCTGATATTCATGCACTCCCTCACTAGTTTTAACAAGCCAAAACACCCATGTGCAGTGTCCAAATACATACAATTTCAGTGTCTCTCTAACACCTACAGGGCATAGTTGTGCAACAGATAACCAGATTCAAAAAAATCACAGGCAAAAATTTATTTGAAATGCAATGTGTTAGATGTGCGAGGGAAGAGAGCAAGAGATTTTGAAAGACACAAATGCTCATTAAGTGCGTACCTTTCTTTCATAGTCACTGTATTCTATTTCAAAGAGAATTGGTAAAAGTTCCCATGATGTACAAGGCCACAATCTGGCCTTCCTGCCCTTTCTGGGCTACGTTCTCTGCCAGTAGGTGTATTATTCTGATATAGGTGTGCATGTCTGAATGTGGAAAGCTCCAATAAGTAACGAATATACACAGCAACACCACCAGAAAAGGCAGAGGCTGCAACTTTCATTTTACTTTAGGCTGCAGTGGAAGATTCCGAATTAAATTTTCAGGCAGCCTGACGGTTGGATTGAGTTTCATTTTACCAGATGGCCCTTCTGAATAAATGGTTGTTCCTCTGTCTTTAAAAGGATGAATTGAGTTTCATCTTCTATAAATAACAGGTACATTAAATGCTTAGGGTTTCAGAGAGTTTATTTTTTTAAAAAGCTGAAGGTGGACAGCTGAGGAAAGGCTTAGAAAATGGTATGCATCACTTTGTAATCTTTCTGGAGGTCCGATTTGTGGTGATAAATGTTCCTCCCTGCCTTCTTGCTTAAACGTCTGCCTCAGAATCAGTACACATCTTCCCAGGGTTAACACACTGCTGAGAGGGAATGTGGGTTTGTTCCAGGCAGCTGCTAAGTACAAACCCCGCCCAAGGAGAAGAGGGGCTTCTGCATTTAATAGAAAGGTAAACAACGGTAGAATAGGATGATCTCTCACATGAAGACTTTGGAGTTGGGAAGACTTTGGCTTCTGCCTTTCAGTTTGTGTCACTAACAACTCCTTGTCTAACTTCATCAATCACTTTTAGTATGTGTAGCTCAGTCGCATGTCCCCAAAATGCAGCTAATATACAGAAGCATTGAAAATGAAGCTGTTCACGCAGAAGTAATGCTTACAACAAAACTAATAGATAAATACATAGGTAAGTAGCTCTAATGAGAAAAATGGTTGTGAAGTTTAGGTAGGCATGTGAATCTTGCATTTTCTCTTGTTGATGATATCAGCTTAGTGGGGCATAACCACATAGCTAGCTATCATGAAGATTATTAAAAAGACTTATTATTCACGTCAGTTATATTGCACCAATATGTCTTTGTTATTACATAATAATTTTAAAAGGCTGTATGTATAAATTAAAATTCATTGTTCTTGTATGAAACTCATCTATATAAACATATAAATGAAAGCCAAGCATACATATATACATACAAAACTTCTAATATTAATTTGATACTCGCTGTGTATATGTCAGTTACCTCCTAGCCATGTTCCTGGTACTTAATTCAGTCACTGCAGTACTGTAGCCATGTATAGCATGTCACAACTGGCAACCATAAACCTCTAGTGAGAGTTTTTGTTCTGCATCATTTTGGGATGTGTTCTGTAACTGAGTTATAACTGAATTCTTGCTAACGTTCATGATTTTGGCTTATTTTTATAGTCTGTTGTGTTGGCAACGGAAGAAATACTGTGGAGCTTCTTTAGGCCAATGGTGCCTTCTGATATATAGTCTGATTCCAAAATTTGCACTAAGTCTGAGGACTTACCTTTTTGATGTTTTACAACAGTGTATGACAGAGAACACCCGTAACAGCCACATTTTGTTCTGTCAAATGTAACAAAGGTTGTGATGTTTCTCTCTGATGTATTTTCTTTCAGTTGTAGACACACTTTTTGACATACAATGTTTACGTGGGATCCTTCTACCTTCCTGTGCAGAAAGTAAGATCGGTTCAGACATTCTTCTAACACAGCTCGTATTAAAGGACTCCTCCTTCTGTGCGCACTCAAAGTATCTGTCACTTGGGCAAGATCTACTTATTTAGCTCATGGTGGCACTAAAATCGGAAAATGTTTTGTGTTGAAAAAAGTAGGAAAGTAATTCTTTAAAGTAATAAATTAAATTGAACTATAACTTTAAAATGAAACAGCCTCCCCCCAAACAACCAAAAAAGGAACTTAAAAATTTTGCTCATTGCAATGAAATGTAATGATCTCTTAGATCTTGCAGTAAACTGATATTATTTTAACTTTTTTTAATCTGACACACTTTCACAAGGACCTATTCTCTCAGCATAGCCCCCTGACATAGAGCTAATTTAGAGAAGATTTGGGAGTATGATGCAATATCAGCTGCGTTTGCATAACTCATTGCTGTTTTCATTTGAAATCTCTCGTTAAGACTCATATTACTGTTTGGAAACTTACTCGGTTCTTTCCTTTTCAATGACTGGGCTGATTTGGTAAACTTCTAAGTATATTAAATATGCTAGGAACAAAGAAGCAGTTTATGATCGTACTAGATATTAGATTATAGCATTTTTCATATCAAAATGAATATTTCAGGGTAGGATAGTAATTGAAAATTCCAGGTTTACAAGTAAACAAATGATTTTTTGTACACAAACAAATAAGAACTTACAGTATCTGCATTATTTTCTTGTTATGTAATTTGTTCCAGGAATTCAGTTTTCCTGAATCCTTTCTTAATTTTTTGGAACTAAAATCTGAGCAGCTCATTTAAATGTCTTTAAACACCACCTAGAAAGTATTTGATTATCATTTCAGTGTTTAAAAATGTGTACGTTCTACGGTATCAGAGAAAAGCCTGAAAAAAACTCATTGGCAAAAAGAAGATTAATTTTTAGTATAGCAAGTGCTTTATTTTTAAAAGCACATACACCTAGGATTCCCAGATTGTCTACAACTAGTTTTGTAGTTGAATTTGCTCCCATACATTGTTATATTAATTTTTATTCTAGTTAAAGTATGAACCATCCACTTGTTTTCCATTAAAGCTATTGTACAGAAAAATGTGAAGTAAATTAAATCCTCCTTTTATGCTTTCTCCTTAACTCTATTCAGTAAGTCATTTTAAAATCAATAAAAACCTGAAACTCAACAAACATTTTTCAAAATGGTATTTATATGCTTAAAATACATTTTCTTACATTTACAGTAGTTGAAATGATTCAGTTACACTTAAAATATTTTTAAAAGGTCCCACAGAATTCCATATGAAGTATTATTCTGATCTGTCAACATTATATATTGACTTCATAAAACACCACTAACCAAAACTGAAAACACAAGGATTACATTGCACTTGTTCTCTCTGAGTATTAAAAAATTGTTAAATGACCATGTATCAAAGAAAAAAAAAAAACAAAAATTGAACTACAGCATATGCAATTAAGTATTTCATTTAGATACCGAAGTTGCGGACTGCTAAAGCCGAGTCAATGGAGTTTGTATCAATTGAAATTCGGCAATGTCTGGGGCAAATGTTAAGTTGAAATAGACAGCATTTTAAATCTGTTTTGCCATTCAGATGCATATAATCCACGGAGTTCTGACAAACCTGGGCCTTGTAGACCTTACACATTCAGCCCAGAGTTCGACCAGTCAGGTTAAATTTCCTGACCCACTTCTGCTACTCTGATTGTGACCATTGCTCAGAAAAAAAGAAAAGGGGGAAAAAAAAAACCACACCCACACACAGACCTCCAAAAGGACCATCATAGAAGTTATATTTCTTTAGTGGAAACTTTTATTCAACTTGTTAATAAAGAAATTCATTAGCAAAAAAATAGTTGAACCGAGTCTTCAAGGTTTGGTTTTATTATTTAAAAAAAAAAAGAAAAAAGGTGGTTTTGAGAATGAAAACCACCTTCACTAACAGTGTTGAATCTTGTTTGTATTGAAATAGATTTGATCGTTTTCTTCTTTTGCTTTGGCTTTTTTTTTTGCATATGAAGGAACAGAAAAGCAGTGATAAAACATCTAGTGAGTACTCAGAGCTGAGAAGTTGTAGAAATCCATGTAAAATAGGGAAGCATGTGTGAGGATGAACACATGTGTTGCGAGTGACCCCACTGAAAGAGACCTATGCTGCCTCAGGAGCTTTCCCAAATGATTGTGGCCTGAGGTTCTCTCCAAACGTCCCCTTGTTTCAACAGTGAAGCTATACTGTGGTCTAGATACCTTAGTTCATTAGTTTCCGCAGGATAGTTACCCAGCCCAAACAGAAACAAAAATCTGTATTTTCCTGGGAAAAAACAAGCCAATCGCATATGAAACTTCCTTATTTCTTCACCTGACTGTTTTTAAATACATGTCACGTACATATGCGATACCTTTGTTTTGAACATCTGTTGTGAGATTAAAATAAGATCTTAATTTCTGGCATGCTATTGATGTTCAAAAAATGTAGGATAGAAAGCGTTATTAGCTATCTGCTGGTTGACAAGAGGGCAGGATTAGGTTTCTTTAAGGGAATTACACTTTTGATGACCCCGCTACATATAAAACATGTTAGCTAATGGGGGTGCAGAGGGGGCAGATTTAAGTGTTTGATCAGGAAATCCTGCATGAGTATATTGGATGGAAATTTGATTAGTAACCTTAGTGACAAGGGGATCAGATCCACTCTCTACATACAATCAGATCTGGCAGTACATGCTTTTTTGTCTCTTTGAAGGAAGGGAACATTTGTACAGAATCAAGACAGTGTATTGGATAATTTAAAAAGCTGTTACATATTGAAACCTGGAAAATCACCTTTTTCATTTTATTTTGGAAATATGCTTGCAGTTATCCTGGTGTGTTTTTTCTTTTTTTTAAAAAAAAAAACAAAAAAACCCAAAAAAAACCCAAAAAAACCCCCCCAAAAACCCAAAAAACGGAGAAAAGAGTAGGGCTTTTAGCATTTACAAGAAATATTTTCTAAAAAATTAAGCTTTTTCTAAAAGTAATTGTATTTTACCTCAGTGTTGTAAAGAATGTTGGAAAAGAACAGAATGAGAAAAATAATACTTTTATCTATATTTACCTAATATTTGTGCAAAAGTATCATTATGCTTTTATACTGGTTGTAAGCATTTTATCAGTTGAGAAAGTTGGTTTAGTTTTGAAAGCCAGTTTATTTTTTTAGATCATTAAAGCATGCTATCATGTTTTTAACTAACGTGTTAAAAGTAAATATTTCTGTGTTTTGATAGCAAAGCTCTTTGATTTGTGTGATTTTTGAGGGGAGCTCAAACTGACTATAGAAATCAAAAGGCCTCCCTTTTCTTTGGTGAGAAGTGTAAATTGAGGATGATAATGTGGTGACGCTGATTTGCACTAGCCAAGCATCTGGACCCAACTGTTTGTTTTATAAAGGAAGAAGGAGAAATTAACTACCTCGTGCTCTCAAATACCTTGTGCGTGAAAGGGACCGATATTGCTTGTAGCTGCACGGCGATTTTTAGCGTAGAAGTATCCTGGTCATATTTTGCTTACACTTCTGCCTGTGCACATTGAGAATAAAGCAGTTCATTGAATCCACGTAGACTCCTTAGCTGTGAAGAGCTGAGTGTCCTCTGCTTCATGTGAAGAGGTAGCAAGGTCTGATACAGTATTGGCGTGTGAGGCAGGAAATTTTGCTGATAATGTACCGCCATACAGAGTAGAAAACCCAGGTTCAAATGCTGGCTCTGCTACTGACCTTAAATAAGTCATTTCCTATCTCTTTGCTCCCTCTTCCGCTGACCTACTCTGTTTTGATTTCCAGTTATCAAGGGTAGGATGAGGGCTTGGAGCATCTACCATGTGTCAGTACAGCATTTAGCATCGGTGGCTCTCAGGCTGTGGCTGACTGTCAGGATGCTACTGTATTATAAATAAAATTTAGTTATTACAGGAAATCCTGGCACCTGGCAAGGCAGGTTGTTCCTGTGCTTTAAACTGGGTGTAGACTTTAGCTCTCACTTACTTGGGATTTTCGTATTTTTAAGGACAATAATATGGAAATTCAGGACATGAAATCAGCCTTTGAGTTTGAAAAGGAAAAGCAAGTCAAATTTTCCAGCGTGTTGTGGAAAAAAATACTCAGAGTAACCTTTTTATATAAAGTCCACTGCTAGAAGCAATTAAGTAATAACATCTGATGACACAAGGACTGTCATCTGTTTAAACTCAAAAAACTGGAAAGCTCAAGGAGCCTAAATATCAGATAACAGGAGTGCCTGCATTGTAGAGCTCCTTAGTGACTCCATTCTTGGGGCAGATGAGATTTAACAATTAAAAACGCTAATTTTCAAAGCACCATGCATGCAGGAAAAAATAGTCAAATGGCATGGGAATGGTTCTTAGCAGCCTCAGACCTTTAACTAGCATTGTTCCTGTGATGTCAGTGGAACATCTTTTTCTTTACATGTACGTAAACGGCAGGAGAATCAGGCTCTGTGTGTATTATCTGAACCCAGATGTATATACAGTCTTGGGACACACTGAAGAATTTGCGATTTATTTTCCAAAAGCAGTTAAAGGACTATTAGCTTTTCAAGTAAGTTTGATAACATTATTTTGCATTTCGTTTATACAACAGTCTCACGAGAACAGCCAATACTTTCATTGTAATTAATTCATCTAATAGTTCAAAAATAACACACCCAGCAGTTTAAGGCCTCCTGCCCTTAGGATACAGTAAATGTTTGAGGTTGTTTTTTTCATTTTACTACTTGATGTCAAAATACCTAGAATTGTTTTCTTCTTATAGCTAATATTAATTTTTTTCTCTTTTTAATTCTATGATCCTAATTGCAGAGAGTTATAAAGGAATGACAAAATATAGTGGAAAAAAAGATTCTGATCGGATTATAAAGGCTAACAACTAACCAGCAAAGTGGAACTTTTTTTTTAACACCATCCAATGATGTCACCAGTTTGAGGTTTCTCTGGGACTTTATTAAAATGTTTGTGACAGAGCCAATGTAAACCATCCTAAATCTAACACAGAGCTGAAAGGACTGATTTTAGGGAATGCAAAGATATGGATCATTGGGTCTGTCGAAGCGGCATCTTGAGCCAATTATTGGTGTCATCTTGAGCCAATTTAATCAATCCAAGGGGGACTCAAAGGGGGTGGGGGTGCAGGGTTGCAAGTGTTGGTCAAACATTCTGGCAAAAACGCATTTGTTGTAACAGCAACCAATCTCTAGTGTGTTGACTTACTTCCTATATATCTCAGGTTGTGCTTACTGTAAATAACTGATCCATCATTTGAACTGCTTTTAGATTTTTAATTGCAGGGTAAGGTTTCAGGTGACATGATTGTACGTATGCATATGTGAGCTTAAATTTATTTAAGACACTTCTAAAGTGGAGATAATTTAGCATAAAAGAACCTGAAATACCATATAGTGTTACTTTCAAAATAGTAAAAGTATACAAATATATTTCTAAAGAGTAACATCTACTGACATTATCTGAGCTTAATCTTGTACACAAGTAAGCTTGAGAGTTGAAATTCACATAATATAAACGACTCGCACAGTGTAAAGGCTACTCAGTTGCAGAAAGCTAACCTACAACACAATTACTAGCAAAAGAGAATTGAAGTGAGAAGTGTGGCTATTAAAGCTTAATAATGTAATTTTATTTTATCCTGGCAGATCCATAGTAACAATTTTCAGTCAAAAAATATGTACGAAAAATCATTTCATTTAAATTCTACTCAAAGCATCTTTTAACAAGTTTTGGTTCGCTTTTCCACTTTAGGATAACATAATATTGTGGTATGATTAAGAGAGTTTTATATGAGTTAAAATCCCACAAACTCTCTCTCATTCAGTAACTTCTAAAAAAAAATCCAGGGAATCCTCTTCATCATGGGATTTTTCACCTGGATGAGCATTTGCAAGTCAGGGTACTATACATATTCTCTTGTAACTACATGTGCAGTAGTAATTTATAATGCATCGGTGCTTGGATATTATTGAAATTTTAGGTCACAGATGATTCCTAATAGTTCTGCAATTTGCATCTTGCATTATTTTAAAGGTAGACACACAGTTAACCTTTATACAGTAAGAACCGAGAGAATAAAATATGAATAGATATAGGTAACAGTGAGGACACACAGTAGAAACAGCATACAAATCCATGCATATTAGGATTAAAAATATATTTCTTACATGTGATAAATGTAGTATGTGTATTTTAAGTATGTCTCATAAAGATTATCTATGAATATTCAAACTAAATTAGTGAGAAGGGGATATTTGTTTTGGATAAGATGTCTTGGAAAAGCAATTTGCATGTTTTGGAACTGTTAACACTGCAGCAAGTTATGTCACACTGCAGCACAGAAACGACTGATTGCAATGAGATGGAATGTGAGATGAGCCGATAAAATAAAAGCTAAAATTTAAAGAAGTACACACTCAACTTTACTCTTGCATCTTTGCTGTTAAAAAATGGCTATTTGCTTTAACCTATTGCAGAAAATGAAGAAAAGAACACTTAAGTAAGTGTCCAAAAACAACCTCTTCTACCATACTGCATTCACTCAGTGGGCCTGTTCTTTCCCTTCAAGTCATCTTTCTTTCTTACTGCTAAATGCACATTGTAAAAATAACAATGAATTCATTGAAGAATGTTTACTTAGCTCTACACCTATGCTATTTCTTTGCATGCCTACTGTCATCAGTGCATATTTCTCTCCAGAATAAAGAATGGAAATCTTCAGATGGGTAGACAGGCAAAAGGCCAGTTACTCCTCCGTGTGATGAGGGTATTTCAGAATAAGTAAGCATATCTCTGCAGCAGGATCTGCTTCTCACAGTAGTGCGAGGAAGAGGTGTGACAGCAGAGCAATAACATTAAACAAAAGTAAGGTGAATCACAATGCAATACTTAAATCATTTGAGATTGGATCTTTCAAATAAATATCTTCTGCAAAAGTGTTGGTTTGTTTGGCAGTGAATTAGTTCTATATTTTACCAGTAGAAAATGTAAGATGCAAGGTATGTCAGCTTACAAGAATCACATATGAATTCCTACTGTTCAATGCATTCACAGCTCAAAAAATATTATTAGTGTTTAATTTGTCAGTAAAAGAACATTTTTGTTGTATGTATAAATAGTATTATACTTTTTATCACTCCTATCCAATGTACCTTTTCATCTTAGACATAGCAACATATTTATGATGGTTCAACTTCAGCTATAAGCTGCTGGCTCTAGGTCTGTAATTTATTATTTGCTCTAAAAGATCAGGTCCAGAGTTTAAACATCCCTAGCTGAAAGTTTATACCAGTCAGGACAGAAAATTATTCTCTATGCCTAGGTTGAAGTACATTACTTCTTTATTGAATTAATTATGATAAGGATCATAACTTTAAACTAGGGGTGAGGTGCTGGCTTTCTACTAGGATTGCTTGAAGCAATTTTCATCTGAACATTTTTGTAGAGTTATTGAGTCTGGCAGGTCTGAACTTTATGAGAGAGTAACTTTCTCCACAACTTAAAAGAGGTTGGACATTGATCCAGGCAAAGGTTTACCATATCCCGTGTCTGTAGCCAGAAAAATTTGCACTGCATACTGAACAAATAACTACAGAACCAAATTAAACACATCTTATGAGCTTTTAAAATAAAAGCAATGCTGGCCCTTTCCCCGAGGGATCGATCAGGGAACTGAATTAATATGACAGCTTTACTTCTTTTTTTGTTTGTTTGAAGTAGAAGTCTAAAATGATTTTTGGTCAAGAAGGAATTAGTCTACTAAATATGTATACATGAGTCTATTGAACCGTGTATATTCAGTGACAAATTTTATATTTCTATCAGATTGCAAAAAGTTGGGCTTCAAAAGCAGGTAAAGATGTTAATCCTACAATTACTGTTCCTCCCAATTGGATTAAAAGGCCTATGAACAACAGAAGGAAATTACAGATCTTTCAAAAATTAAAAAAAGGAGTTAAGAAAGCAGAAAAACATTCAGTTCAAGAAAAGCAGGGTCCAATAGCTGTTCTGTTGTCTTGAGTCAAATGCTTAGAGTTTGTGCAAGACCATAAACAAGAGGACCTCTGGGAAAAATATGGTTTAAGTGACTTACCTAGAATTACGTAAGAATTTTATGGCTCAGATTGGATTAGGAATAATTTATTTGAGTGAGAGGTGACTATTTTTTCATCCACTTTGTGTTGCATTACCCATGTTACACCTACTTTTTTCAGAGTAAGAGAGGCAACAGGCTCTCATCGAACACCCTCAGTCAGATAACTGCTCGAAAAAGTAAATAGTAACTTACTGTAACATTTCAAAATTTCAGAGCTGTTTCTATTAAAAGAAGGCTGAAACTCAATTGGATTTTTTTTGATGTTATTTTATAATATAAAAGATTAATCTTTTAAATCTTCGGAATTTTCAATTATTTATTTCCCCTTCTTATAGGCCACTGAGTCCAATAATGGCAATAATGTCCAAGATATTCTTTTCTTTTATTTTTATTTTTCTGCTTTTCCTAATTTCTGTCCTGGAAAGTTTAGAGTAGCAAATGGAGAGACAGTAATCTGTAGCAAAGCCCCTCTAGATTTTCAAAATTTGCTGGCTATGGAAAGGGAGGGGTGTTCAGCCTTAATAGCGTTGCTTTCACATACATTTTTGTTTCAGTTGTGTAATTTGTTTGAAAAATAAAAATACCTTTTTTCTGTTACAAGCAAACAAGAAGAAATCTACAACCAATTTGACATTGTAAATTGTACAGGAATAATCTTGAGAGCTGGGACACTGAAGCAGCAAATACAATTACCATTTTAACTTATAAACGTCATTAAAAGCTTTATCTTGCCATGAGAGCAGAGAGGAAGAATGAGGATATGCTGATTTACTGTAAAGAGATAGTAGATGCCTGTTACTACTCAATGGATTGGTATTTACGAGGGCATAAGACCATCTATTAAATGTTCTTGCCTCATTGAAATGCTAAAATTAGTGGCAAAACTCCCCTTGTCTTCTATGGGCTTACTGAGTCTTACATTACATTATACATGTAAGTCAATTTTCTTTGATATATAGATCTTTTACCTTGCCAAGTCAGTAAATATTTTAGTTCTGCCCCATTTCCCATTATTCACTTCCTGTTCAACATTGCGGCCATGCAAATGCAAAACCTGCATTCCACAGGGCAGCGTATCCTGTAAGCTACACTGGCATACAGCAGATGATCTCCTGCCCCATAACAAAGGAACGAAGAATATTAAGTGCTTGCTGTGCATGTTAGAGAAGAAAAGAAAGAGGAACAGAACATTCATGCCATCCCTTTTGGGGGGCTCTTTCAACCAATTCTTTAAATCCTTAAATCTAATGGAATACGCAGTGCTTAGCTGGAATAGAAATGACAACTGCAATACCAAGCAAGGAACTGATGGCAAAAAAGAGAAATTTTACCTTTGTGATCATAGAATCATAGAATCACAGAATAATTTGGGCTGGAAGGGACCTTTAGAGGTCATCTAGTCCAACCCCCCTGCGGTGAGCAGGGACATCTCCAACTAGATAAGGTTGCTCAGAGCCCCATCCAGCCTGACCTTGAATGCCTCCAGGGATGGGGCTTCCACCACCTCTCTGGGCAACCTGTTCCAGTGCTTCACCACCCTCATTGTAAAAAATTTTTTCCTTAAGTCTGGTCTAAACCTACCCTCTTTTAGTTTAAAACCACTACCCCTTGTTCTGTCACAGCAGACCCTGCTAAAAAGC
Organism: Cariama cristata; assembly: GCF_000690535.1. NCBI lineage: Eukaryota > Metazoa > Chordata > Aves > Cariamiformes > Cariamidae > Cariama > Cariama cristata. The sequence continues at coordinate 6,479 of NW_009619164.1, read as the reverse complement.
CTGTCCCCATCTCTCATATAGGCCCCCTTCAGGTATTGGAAGGCCACAATGAGGTCACCTCGAAGCCTCCTCTTCTCCAGGCTGAACAACCCCAACTCTCTCAGCCTGTCTTCATAGGAGAGGTGCTCCAGCCCTCGGATCATTTTCGTTGCCCTCCCCTGGACCTTCTCCAACAGGTCCATGTCTTTCCTGTGCTGCCAACAGGTTTGTGATATGCTCTCTTCTTAAACTGTGCATGCAGGTTTGGTCATTTCAACTCAAAAATGTATAGTAAATCCAGAAAAGATGTGGAATAGTGCAACAATTATAATCAAAGGCATAAAATATGTTCCCTCAAGGGAGATAAACAGAGTAGGATTCTGTCTTGAAAGAGATAATTGGTGGGCAGACATTAAATGTAACAGAGGTCCATATAAAATTGGTAATAATATTAAGTAAGTACTATGAAGGATAGTTAGAAATGTTTATTTGCCTTTTTTCCCAAAAAACTTGTATGCTGTCCAGTGAATTTGTCAAGCAATAGATTTAAAACAAAAGAAATACGACTTTTTTCATGAAGTTAATAACTATACAATGAAATTTGTAGCCATCAGATGTTTGGGAGTAAAACAGGGTCCCAAAAAGAAACTACACAATTTTGAGGAGGGTAGTCATCAGTGACATCTAAACAAAGTGCAGACTTCATCTCTGGAAGCCCTTCATCTGTTGATGTCTAGATGATGGGAGGTTACACCAGAGAGCAGACTGGTCTCAACTTCTGGCTTTCTTCACGACAATACTATTGGCAGCCGTGGAAGACTGTAGGCTAGGCAGCCTTGTCATGGATGTTCATAGCTACTACTACTATGGGAGTGGCTATTGCCATTGTCTTTCCTCTTATCCCAACTATAAATTGCAGGGTCTGTTGTGTTTGGTCTTGAATGTATTTTCAAGAGGTCTACTTTATTCTGCATCTTGTTCCTCTTGACTGCACACCCTGCCTGGGTTTGGTGCATGGAAAACCGAGCCTTTAATGGCCCTGGGTCCAGTACCGCATTCAATGCCAAATATAAGTGCTAATAATAATACAGGATAGAGTTCAAAATACTTACAGTTCACTAACAGTGTTCATTTAGTGTTTGAGATGCCCTGAGCAATTCTTCAGACAAGTGCTCCTTTGGAATCTTTTAAGTCTGCTTCTTGCCTGAAGCCACGAGGCAAAATACCCTTTTAATCTTCTCTTTTCTGGCATCTGTGTAAGCTTTTCCTCCATTGTAGTTGGTCTTCAGGACTAATAGATTTATGTGAGCTAACTCTTAGGTTAACATTTCCATTTGTAGCCAGTTTCTAGCCATAGAGAAGTAGAACAGCATTTACAAAGGATGGCGGAGTATCTCGGAATCCAAATCACGAGGACTATTTCTGTGTTTTCCCTATTATCTGTGGGTTGGCAGTCCTTTGTGATTTTGGCGTCTTTTTCATACAGGGTGCCATTTTGGTTATCTCTTTTTTTTCCTGAACAAAGCATGAGCTGGTAACAGGCAATATCACACCATTGTTACTTATAATTTGATAGGACCATATCCAGGTCATCGTTTGATCTTCATAGTGCTCTATTTAGGCAGTTAGTTATTTTAGCATCATTTTCCACCAGCCCTACACAAGGGGATGGCTGGTCTCACACTTCTATTGCCCTTCTGCCCCATGGGTTAAAGTATAACTACATTTTACGTCTTAAATTTATAGTGTCTTTTCAAGCGTCTCATTTCTGGTACTGAACATAACAAAAATTACATGAAAAGGGTATGATGTCTCCCAGAGAGAAGACTGAATGTACATAAATGTATGCATTGGATGCTACTTCCTTATCCTTATTTATATTATATCCAAAAATATGTATCACATTTATTTTTATATCCTTTTATTTATATTTATTTGTACTTGCATTGTTTCTTTTCTGATGAAACATAGCTATAATCTCTAATATCCAGTTAGATAGAAATAGTGTTTTGTGTGCTTCCAGGTTGATGTCTCAGTCATTGACAATGTTGGCCATTACTCCAAAAACGCAGTTTTGCTTTTCTCCATTCTACCTAAGTAGCGCACCCTCTACTGCTGCTGAGAAGCATTTCCAAAGTGATGTGATCGACTGAATTTCTTCTATCTTTTTTCTTACTGCCAGGCATTGCCTTAGTTTAAGATGGGTCCTGCAATGTTGTTGACATGTTTGGGTTAGTTTTGGTGAACTCTGTCTGTATTCTGCCTTTTTTCTTACAGTATTTTGAATTCTGCTTAGGAGATACTGTATCAGAGCTGGCTGCTTCCATAAACTCCATTCTTGGACAGCGTGAATTTCTTTATTTGGCAAACATTCATTTCTGGGCTTTCTTGTATCTCTTTCCAAGAGTTTTGCCCTGAATTTCAATAATTATCAGATCTTTTGTCAAGGACGCATCCCTTCCCCATAACTGGCTTCTTAGTTTATGATTAGCAAAGTCTTTTATCACCACCTTTTTCTATCTTGCTTAACGTATTTTTCTTTGTCTTTTTTTATATCCTCTAGCTCAGGTCTTCTCATGCCTCTTTAATGCAATTAGTTAATAGCTAGCTTGCTCGTCTTGATTAGCACAAGCACCTTAAAGCACTTGCTATCAGAAATACAGATCAGTTCTGACTGTTCTCACGATGGCTGCAGCCCAGGGTTTGCAGATTCTCAGCACATCTGTGAGAACATTTGCAGGCTGATTGCTCTGTCTGTCCACACTGCTTAGGAGCTGTGTCATCGTGCTAGCATGGTGCTGGACCTGAAGCAGCAAGTCCTGTTGAAACAGAACCATACTTTCAGTCCATGCTTCTGGGCCTCCCAAAACCAATTTTTTGTTTTATGAGAGTGATTTTAAAAACAGTTGTGTCCCTTGATCATTTGTCAAGATTTTGTTTTCTGTAAACTATTTCATCATGTAACATTGTGTTCAATAAGTGATAATGATGGGTCCTGTAAGATGTAGCTATGGTAGCAAATATTTCACATTAAAGAGGAGTCCAAATCTTCTGTTTCTCGATGCTCAAATAGTGGTGCCCTCATCCAGATGGAGAAAGCTCAGTGCTCAGTGCTTTGCATGTGGCTTAGTGTTTCTGAACATCTGGCCTCTATGTTTTGATGACAAAAATGGAGTTGAATTCTTGCAAAGGTCCAAGCCTTAGTTGCCAATTCTGAGCATTACTGAAAACCAAATCCCTTTAATTTCACTTGATAAAGACAACCAGAGGTTTCCTCAACACCAAATTTTCCTTAAGTCATTTTGCAGAGGATTTCCCCTGCCTTTATGCCAGAGCAATTTGTCCATTGCATATGCATATGCTGAAGGGAGGGGAGATTAAACCAAGGCACTGCCTCTTGCACTCATTGCTTCTGCTTTAGGCCATTGAAAAAGAGGAGAAAAAATTTATCTTTCATGAACATTTCTTTAAGGTAATAAATGTAAGATTATAACTAGAGAAATTAAGAGGAGGGAACTGGGGTTTTTTTTGTTTTTTCCCCTCTATAGTAATGATTCATCATAAATGAGAATTTCAATTTCTATTGTTTTATCACAAATCCTTTCCATTGCATCAAGACATGACTTTTCTTCTAAGGCAGTTGCAATGCTTTTGTCACAGACAGATGAGTTCAGTCCTGATGTGTAAGACACTTCAAAACCCCTTAATTTTGCAAGTATTGTTACTGCATGCTATTTTCACATCAAATAGACAAAAAGCCATTTGAAAAGTCTCTTAGCACTTTACGTGAAGTGTTTTGGCAAAAGTGCTACATGTGCATTTGGCTCTGACGATCAATCTGGTTTTATGCAGGCATCTAGCCTTTATCTTTTAATATTGAAGTACTTTATCTTTTAATTCTGATGGTCCATAGTTTGCCAATAGGGGTTTTCTCCTAGCACCACCGTATATTTTGTCCAGCATGCAGAAAGCCAAGTTCTTCTCTTAACACATTTATTTAGGCTTTATAGTATACTAATATTACATTATTGATGTTTGTAAGACTGTTTTTTATGTTTGGAAGCTGTCACTGCATTTGATTTTAATTTTGCTCTGCTTTTTGCACTGTACTATAGATTAATGTGGTATTTAAAAGAGATGGCAACCTACTTTAATGACATTCTTAAGTCTCAGGCCAGATTAATTATAGCATAGTAACATTTTTGCCTTAGTAACAGCTGAAGTGGGTTGTGTCAACAAGATGGAATTTGACTCACTTAGGCTGTAGCACCCCTTTTTAGGACTGCATGTAAATGATTACGGTTACAGAGAACATGTGGACAGTGAGTGTGTCTTATTGTGAACTCGGCAGTGAATGAAAAACATCTGCCTTATTAAGCATCCTTTCAGAGACAACCATCCAAGATAAGCCTTTTGAAATCAGCATTCTTGATTTTTTTGTATCAGCCAAGGTAAGTGTAACCTTAACCTTTCCAAGAAACCATTTCTAGGTGTGATGCTGACAGGGATTGTCAGCCTTAAAGACTGGGTATTACATTATCTGTTTACAGCACATGCATACAGCCAGTTCCCTAAATTCATGATCTACCATGAAAACATCAGAGTGCTCTGGGCAGCCCTGTTTTTACCTAACTGCTGGAAGCATGGGTTTTGGAACTAACTAGACCTTTGTGAAGGCACTCAGACTATGTGTGATGGGGAGCACTGGGCCTGCCATAGGTAATGTGTAGAATTTTCCCCTAACTCTATGCAACCTATGGGCTCAAAAGCACCTAAGACTTGATAGGAAGCTTTCTGTAATGAGGTGGCTTCAAGTTTGTCATGTGTAGGCTGTGACTTGTGTTTGCTTTTTTAATGTGCTTCTTGGCTTGCTTACCCAGTCTTCAAATGCTAGTGCAGGTGAGCGAACAAGCTCTGTACTATGGGCTGAACATGAGCCATGTACCTGCATTTGTGTGGCATTTGGTTGAAGCCAATAATTTCTGCCTCTCAGCAGGACTGAGGAACCTGAGGTTCAACAAACACCATCTGTGACAACCTGGTTTTTAGTCAGTCCAGAGCACAGTCAGGAATGGCCTTGCGTCTACTTGCAAAAGGTGATGGAAACATATCCACCTTTTACAGCATCTCTCAGTGTCGTATCTTGGGTCTTCACTCCCAAGAAAGAAAGTAGTATTTATTTAGCCATCAACCAGTGATCAATTTTTAGCATATATATAAAGAGATTTTCAGAAGTATTTGAAAGCTAATAGGAGAAACCAAAACACTTCTAAAAATTTCTTTGGGTATATGTCTTTACCGAGAAACCTGAAACTTGAAAGCATCTTCAAGCATTAAAGCACTGTTACACCTGTTATCTTAATTGACTTTCCAAAACACTCCAGAATGTGTGAACTTCAACTCCTGGTGCTCCAGCATTGAACTGAAAGACAGTCTCCTCTTCTTGGTTCTTTGTACCATTTTTGGTATTAATAACTTTGTAGCTCTAAACTTAACACAGTCTAGTCAATCCAAATTCCAGTAGATCTGAGCCTTTGAATACTTTTTTTTTTTGGGGGGGTGGGTATTCTGTCATGGGTAAAAATAAGATTAAACATCAGTGACACTATAATCCAACTTAAAATAGCTTTCATAATCAATAAAAGGTTTCACTGAAAATGGTAAAGCCTGGTGAGAAAATACTTGTGATTTACCAACAATGTAAATCCCTGACACCCTATCACTGTTAACAGAAGACCCTGTTCGAGGACATTGTAAAATGATCCTACTTGTTTACATTTCATATTAAAAACAACAGATAGAATGAATTTGAAATTTATCTTGCATGTTAAGGACAAGCCTCAACAATAGCAGCATGTTCTCAGATTTAAACTCTTCTGAAAAAATAGATAGAAAAATAATATGAACTTCTAATACAGAAAGTATGTCATCTTGCATATTCAGATCAAATTCTCCTTGATACCAACTGTGAGACTGGAGTGTATACTTGGTGGCAGTTACTCATAGAAGTTACTTGATGTCAGGAAGATTTGTGCACATGGAAAAAGGCTGAAGTCCATCCGCACTCTGAAGAGCATGTTTAATTTAGCACTGAACTGACTGCTCAATGCTAAACACATGCTTAGATGCTCTGCTGCGGTCAAGTACTGAGCAGAAACCTGCTCTGCTATAGAACTTAGTAAATAATGAACTCTTGCTCCAGATTAACATAGAGATTTTTCTCTTAAAGTCAAAGTCCATCCAGTGCTGGCCCAGCTTTCACACTTTGCTTTACAGATACATACTTCTACTGTGACAGTTCTGATGGCAAAGCATAACAGTGCTGAGAATGCTAGAATATCTTTAGCTGCTTTGAGGCATAGATCTGTGATATTTTAATGGTGGATATTATCGAGAAACAGAAGCTGAAGTGAAAGGTCCAGGCTGAGGCTGTCCTGCGAGAACAGCTGATCTTATGAAATATTTTTTATTAGGTCCTGCACCTGGGTCGGGGCAACCCC
>NW_009619163.1:5458-72143 GCF_000690535.1 Cariama cristata | reverse complement strand
TGTTCCTAGATTATGCAGTGGTGTTCTGCAATATTGGGGCAATTTCCTGGCAAGTTTAGCTTACCTAATGATGGTTACAGATTTATTGCACCTCTTCCATCAGTGGCAGCTCTCTTTTCTCCTGGATCAACACTGCTGGAAAAATATTAAGCAAGAAGCAGGCAAATGTTTACGTAAATGGATTCACAAGATTGATGGGGAAACTAAGTATGACAACAGGATGGAACCATGTGCATAGTAAGCTTTAAAGATCAGTCTTGAATAACGGAAGCGTATTACAAGCTTCTAGATAAGGAAAATGTCTGCTTGATGCTGAGACCAAATTGTTCGGATTTTTTTCCTAAAAAAAATTAATATTTAGTGACTTCAGCTGCTGTTGGTTGCTACTGTTACTTGGCTTAGTGAGGTAATTAAGTTGTCTGGTGGGCAAAGTACTTGAGACTTTTTAGAGACTGAAATTGGGTCTCCTTTCTGTTGAGAGCTAGAATCATCTAATGAGAAGAGACTTAACTTCTCAAAGCTTCTCAGTCCTGCCATTCATCTCCAGAAGCCCTACTGGAAAGAACGAAGCTGGAAACAGTTGTCCCAGTCAACTCATCAAGGTTTCTGAACAGCCATTGAAGAAGTGGGAGAATCATGGTCTAAGCTGGGTAAATAAATTATCCTGATAGACCTTGCACAGCTTGCGCTCCATAGACCAAACGTTGTTAAAGCATGTAGGTCGTAAGACTGTGCTTATTTAACGCTTGGGTATTAATGGGAGTCCACTCAAGAAGTAACAGTATCCGAAGCCATAGCTGACATAGGAAATAACGTTTGTATTCTATGATGGTGGGCACATAAAAAGCAACACCTTTGATACTAAAGATAAGAAAACATTCTTAATATTTTAGAGAAAGAACTGAGGGGGAGAATACAACTTTAGTATTCTGGGAGCAGAATAGCTTAAGCAGGGAGGAACTGTTTCCTCAGGAAAAAAAACAGAAGTGAAGCAGGAGCAATATGACTAGTGAGGTGCCTGTTGTATTAACCAGAAAAAATTAAACATACCCATCAAACCGAAAAAGAGGAGAGTTAAAAAAAAAAAGTCAATACAAGTGATGACAGCTGAGGAAAAAAAAGTAAAAGTGAAACTCAGGCTGAAAAGACATTCCAGAAAGGCAGTAGACTCACAAAAAACTGCGAAAATAAGAGCAGAAACTTAACTGCTGTATTTGACATCTCATTGGGCTACTGAACTTGTTTGAAGAGCTATGGTGTTACTGACCCAGTCGTTGAAAAAGTGGTTGTACACGGTGAGGCAAAATTCTACGTTCGTTTTAAAGAATATAGTTTTGTAAGCAGCCCTTTGCCAGTTTGTGTGTTTTCATTCTGTTGAAAATGAGGCTGACGTGCAGGTCTATACCAAGCTCTTAGCAGTGGGAGCTCCCTCCTTAGTGTTTTTCTCCAGGAGTCACTTGGTCCTTTTTGCTGCCTTGACTCTCTCAGCATCTGACTGATTTGTTTTCTTTACATTTATTTGCTGATTCCAAAAGCTTGATGTTTCCTTCCCATTATCTACTTCAAACTAATCTCCTTATGTAGCTTTTTTTTGTTTTGTTTTGTTCCCCTGAAGCCTTTGTGTTGTTCATGTCACTACCTAATTATCCCATATGGAGATCTTGCAAATTCTTTTGCTGTTGGTCACTGTTCGGTCAAGATACGGTCTGAATAGTTTGTTGATATGACCTGGCTTTGTTCTGTAACAGACTCTTTGACCCACTGAAAGAATGAGTCATGAATATTATTTTCTTTTGTGTTGGTTGTGTGGTTTTTTTGTTGGTTTTTTTTTTTTTTTTGGTAATGAAGAGGGAAGAGTGCTAGAGGAATACTTTTTTTGACACAATCTACAATCCACTAACACTTATGTTGTGGTTTAACCCCAACCAGCAACTAAGCACCACGCAGCTGCTTACTCGCTCCTCCCTCCTTCCCGGTGGGATGGGGAGGAGAATCGGAACAAAAGTAAGAACTCATGGGTTGAAATAAGAACAGTTTAATAACTGAAGTAAAATAAAATACAATACTAACAATAATAGAATAATAATAGTGATGAAAAGGAATGTAACAAAAGACTGAAACTCAAGAAAAGACAAGTGATGCACAATACAATTGCTCACCACCTGCTGACCGATGCCCAGCCCATCCCCGAGTAGCGATCGGCCCCTCCCAGCCAACTCCCCCCAGTTTCTATACTGGGCATGCCATGCTATGGTATGGAATATCCCTCTGGGTAGTTCGGGTCAGCTGTCCTGGCTGTGCTCCCTCCCAGCGTCTTGTGCACCTGCTTGCCGGCAGAGCACGGGAAACTGAAAAATCCTGAACTTAGGATAAGCCCTACTTAACCCACTGATGTTGTAGGTGTTGCTGTCAACATTATTCTCATAGTAAATCCAAACCACGCTGTACCAGCTACGAAGCAGAAAATTAGCTCTGTCCCAGCCGAAACCAGGACAACTTAAAACTGATTTTGAACGGCCGTATGAGGGACTCGTGCAACTTGGGGAAATCTCAGGAGGCTTGGGTGTGCTGCGGGCCTCTGTGTGCAAATTTTGTGCTTAAATGGCAAATACAAACTTTCAAAGAGAATTTCACTTTCTTTTTTACTTTAGTTATTATTGTTCACAGGTTTCTTTTGATGACTTCTAGCAGGTGGCTGGGCAGAAATGTGTGTGCAGTACACGTACAGAGGTGCAACCAGCCAGATCGATAAACCCTAAACTTCAGATAATTTTTTGCAGACGTTTTGCATGGATGGGTAAGAGTTATGGCCACTTAGGGTCACTTAGAGTCAACAGTGCATTACCAGAATTAATGGATCTTAGCACTTGGCCAAATCGCTACTTTTGTTAATGATTTCTATTTCCCCTAAATTTTGCTTTACTTAAAACCTCCTTCATTTAGTGTTCTGGGTAGCATTGCCTTGTTTCTGTGCACTACCCTGTGGATTGCACTGTCTTGGTATATGTCGCACGTTAGTAAATGTCCCTGTGTACTCTTAATTTCTTTCTGTGGGTATACTGAAAAAAAAAATTAAGATCTGTTCAGTATGGAGTGAGCCTTGTTTCTGTGCACTACCCTGTGGATTGCACTGTCTTGGTATATGTCGCACGTTAGTAAATGTCCCTGTGTACTCTTAATTTCTTTCTGTGGGTATACTGAAAAAAAATTAAGATCTGTTCAGCATGGAGTGATCTATTGGATAGCATTTTGGGGTTTTGATATGTTGTTCCATTAACCGGCTGAAAAAAATCTTAAAATCTATTAGAGATCAAGCCAGGTACGCAAACCAGAAGCAGGTTATTCTAAACTGTTAGAAGTGCGGTTTAGATGAACAAGACGGTTCTTTCCATGCATATCTAGAGAACAAAAGAAGTGTTGTTTTGAAGTCAGCGCTGTAAATGAGCATAGAAATAACTCAGTTCTTTATAGCTGATAAAATTTGACTTCTCTGGTCTAATTTGCTTTGTATCCAGCTGGTTCTGAAAAAGGAACAATTGTTTCAGCTGAAAATTAGTGTCGTCTTGAATCAAATGTAAAACTTCACTCATTTTCAGGGGAAAAGTTGCATTTTTAAGTTACTTCAGCAGATTAGGGATATATTAAACTCAATTTAGGACAAACTGATGCTGATCCCACTCATTCTTTCTTTCAAAACACAGCTTGTTCTCTTCCCTCTTTAAAGGATTTAAGTTGAAGTGCTTTAGGATGTCAGCTGCTAAACTTCTTTTAATGGGAAGAAAGGGGATAGCATGTCTGGGTGCTCATAGAAGGGAGGTGTCCCCCTTTTCAGTTCTTTCAGCAGTGACAAATGTCAGAGCTGCAGTTTTTGTGGTTGGTTTTCTCTCTCTCTCTCGTTTTAAATAAAGTTTAAATTCAGGGCTGGCTTTTGGTATTCGTAAGAATAACCTCTCATTCATGCACTACAATGCTGTCTAAGTTTATCTTGTCTTTTTCAAGCACCTGTTAGTAGGATGTTTTCCTTACTGTTGTTTTCATTTTCTAGTAAGTGGTTTTTCTAGTTGTGAGGTTTTTTCCTCTAGTTTTTGGCATTTCATTTTGTTTGAATAGTAGAACTTAAAATACCTTTTTTTTTTTTCCCTCTTCTTTTTTCTCCCCCCCCACCCCCCAACTTGGAATTTCAAGATTGTAATGAGTTCTTGAATCAACACAGTCAGGATTTTGGTTTTGGGTGGAGGTGAGGGGAAAACATTCCTAGCTTTATAGTTTGCATCATCACCACTTTAAAAATAAACTTTTGATTTCAGTTTGGAATCTATGGCATTTGGAAATGTAACCTTTTGTATCTAGGTAGCAAGTTCCTGGGGAGTGTAAAGAGTTCCCTGGTTGCTGGTACAGTTCCCTGAGATGTGTATATTCTGAGTAGTGATAAAATGAGTCTTCACTGGCTTTTAACCAGAAGCCTGCATGTGATCCAAAGACTGAACAAAGTTATGTGGGCTTCATCGTCATCATGCAGTGGGAATTCTTTCCGAAGCAGCAAATGGGACGTTCCTGAAGTCAGCTTTAAATATGGAAATTTTTATGCCAGAGCTACTAACTGCATGAAGTTCTGAGTTGGCAGTTAGAAGACGTGGAGCGAGGAGTGCACAACTGTGAGCTGCACATTACTGAGTTATTCCATTCATGAAAGATTTGAACAGAACCTTTTGCTGGCTTTTATCCCTGCGATTAACTATTGAGTATTCAAATCGCTGTGTTGTGTTAGCCAAACTAGAGTTAAAGGATTGTACTGAAACTAAATATATAAAGGATGCCTTTAATTATTTTTTTTTTTTTGGTCAAGAATGGCAGCCTATAATGAAGACTACTCATTAGAATCACTTAGTTGAGCAGTACCTATTTCTACTGAGAACTTTAAATTTAAACAAGAAAGTGCTGGAAACCTATTAAAACCTGAAGTAAAACCTTGTTGAGGTGTTAAATTACCTTTTAAAAATAGAGAAAAAATTACTATCTGCTTTGAAAATACTCTGTTCATTCCTTTTATGCCGCGAGTGTTACACTACAGGTTGAGAAAGAGGCGGTAGGAAAAAAACACCCAGGCAGCTTTTTGTCTTTATCCATTCTGTGAACGAAGATGAACTTGCAAGGACACACACAGGCTGCATTTGTTCTAAAACTGCTTTGTTTCCTAACCTTTCTTATGGCTCCAGCCATGTGTAACTATTGAGAAATAATTTTAGGGGTGTGGTGTGTGTCTGCATTTTAACCAGTTTCCAGTGTACATACTAAGATTGTCGTTACCATACTGCAATTGTATCCTTCACCAATTGCTATTAAAAACTAAATGAAAGTTTAAAATGCATGTAAACTCGTGTCAGGTTTTATATGCTGTAACTTTGATTAAAGCAGAGTCTTCCTTGCTGCAAAATGAATGTATTATGTATAATGGGCCCTATTTAATTGCTGTCATCATATTCTGTAAGTTACCCATTCATTTACACGGTGAATATGAATCAACCTTTCTTTAGGAGCACGGTTCAAGTGCATGAGCAAAATGGAGTAAAAAAGAATTATTTAAACCAGCTTCTTATTTGGGGTCTTTAGGCACGATTGTATAAAAATTACTGAATGATTAATTAAATAGGCTCAGACTGATCACAGCTATCTTTGTGGCTCAGACTGATCGTAGTCACCTTTGTGGCCTGCCACCAATTTAGGTTCTGGATTAATATCTGAACGTGTGTTGTGCCGAGTCTCTCTAAACCGGGATGATGATTACACCACGCCTGCTTTGCCTAAAGGGATACGGTGCAGACACATCCGTTCTGTCTTCCAGTTACCTGGTTACTCCTTGCTAGCCAGTGTTTGCCAGACGTAAGAGATGACTGATGTTTAACGAAGTGCTCAAGTTTCCATCCCGGTGTGATAGCAGAAATTTGCATTAGGGTTTAGATTCGGGATTATTTTTTTTTGTAATAATGGGGTTCATGTCCAGTCTACATTTTGATTATAGACATTAAAATATGATATTTTTTTTTATATCTAAGCTTCAATATGAATCAGTCTTTAATGTATGCCCGGAGTTGTTTCGGTCAGTGGCGGGGATTGTAGGCAACAGTTGAGGTTTTGGGAATGTCTCTGATGATGATGTTTGATGTTCTGGGGAAACGGACAGAGATAAATTTTAATATTCAGCTGTTTACCATCTGCTTTTACCAGTCTCGTATTACTCCTGCAGCACCAAAAAAACCCCAACCCAAACCCCAACCCCCAAAACCTGAGGGTAACCTCCACCTTCGTTCGCCTGGCATCTGGGTGCTCCTTGCTGCTGAGCTGCTGCCCCTCCGTTCAGGCTCGCAGCACCCTCTGCTGTTCTCGCCTTAGGGCTCTTCCAAGAAGAGACTGCCACTTGTTTCAGATTGTCTTCTCAAATGAAGAAACCTCAGCTGGTTGTCTTGAGGTGGTCTGAACTTTTTTTGGTTTTTTTCATTTGTGACTAAGGAAGCGTGAGCCCTGCTTTATGGAGCTGAAACTAGAGTCTTAACGGAAGAAATATTGCCCTCCTCTCCCCTCAATTTCTTTGTCAAGAGAATTTTACTAACAGAATCAATATAGGAAAGTACTTTAATTACATTGGCACAGCTCCCTTTTGTGATTAACCTTGGTGTGGTTTCAGGCTGTTGTATAACGTAGCAATAGTACTTAAGGTGTTGTAAAGAAACAGAACTGGAATTACCCTTCAGGGTCGCAGAGCCCACTCCCCTGCTGTTGCAAGTAATCAGGTCATATACTCCCCTTCATAATTTTATCGAGCACCATCTTAAAAAGTGCTAGATTTCTCACTCGCCAGCATTGCATACTGGAAAACTGTCCTAGAATTTCTCTTTTTGGTTAAAAATCTTCTAGTTTTCAATATTAAATGAGCATGTGTGTCGGTGTCTTTTAGTCCAAATAGCTTTTTTGTAGTTAAACTGATGCAAACCTTAATGCAGGCAAAATATTTTCGCTAGAAGAAGCTACATCCACTTACAATATCTTTAAGTAGACAAGTGCTAAAGTAAGGTCTGCTAATGTGACCTGCTGAATACTTTTTGTGTCTTTCTATCATGATGCTTTTTAAAAATCAGATTCTCTAAGTAATGTTAAGGATACTTCCTAGGCATTGTGCGCAGCACTGCAATCCCAACAGGTTAGGAACCTATTTAATCATCCAGTGTGAGAAGTAGGTTGAGAAATGTATTTATGGTTCTTTGTAGTCTTTTCCATTTTCTTTGCCCTGATTTGTTTTTTTTCAGAAACAAGTGTATCCCAAATAAAGAAGGTGCAGCTTCCAGTGAAGCACAAGCTGGCTTGATCAGCCTGAAATGATAAGTGACCTTGATGAGATCTTTTTTTTTTTTTCCCCTTTTTTTTTTTCTGCTGGAGATACTCTGATTGAAGCTGGTTTTCCTTGTCTATATCTTTCAGTACTTGAGGTTTGGATTTTGCATTCACTGATACTGACTCAAATTAAATATATGCCTTTTAAAAATAAATTGAGTAGTTTTGATTTATTAAAGTTACTATCTGGCACTGAGGTACCACTGGTTAAAAATTACAGCTCTCAAAACTTTTGGTTAAGCTCTTCAGAAAGTACCTTGAGCTTGACTTATTGCAAAACACTCCCAAGGCTTAGAGCCTTCAGTGTTCTTTCACTAAAAGCTGAAACAAACAGAAAACACTTTGGAATATGCCTTTGCTGACCCCATGTTACCTCAAACTAAGCAGGAACAAGATCCAGATTAGTAGGCTCCTTATGGAGAAACCTCTATTACTAATCTTGTCTTGAAAATCCAGAGGTTAACATGTGAATGCCTGGAACAGTGTAGTGGATGAAAAGTGGTCTCTTGGGCAGGAAAATTTCAGCCCATTTAAAGTTCAAAGCATCTTTAAGGTAGAAAGTTACTGGCAACCTAAATGGACCAGAAAAGAATAGCAATTGTAAACCGAAATGCAGTATTGTGCAGAAGTTTAAGTGTTGTTGGTGTTGGTTTTGTTTTTTTTTTTAAATTATTTTGATTTCCATGTAACTTTAAATGTACTACGCACAATCTCATTTCTGATTTTTTTTTTTTGCTTTTTCTTCTTTTCTTTTGTTATGCTTTGCTTACTTCTCCTTGTACTGGGCTTTTGCATTATGGTGGCAGACTAAGTGACTGCTTAGAATAAGAGACTGCTCCACTCCTCCCGGTTTTCCTCGGAGAGAGGCACTCACTGTTTGCTGGGGTTGTTGATTTACTGTCTGGGAAGAATGATTTTTTTTTTTTTTTTTTGGACGACTTCCTCGTCACTCTCTGGCTAAGGGAGCCTGCGTCACTGAGAAATGTGTAACCTTCTGGCCCTGAAGCAGGACTGGAAACTTTGCTGCAAAATCTGGAAGCTAAAACTAGACCTTGAAAATGTTATTTATGCAAACTACTCTTTCCTTTGATTTAATTAGGACAGGAGATTGCAGAGCTCGATTTAGAGTTTTGAGTAGCTAATAATTTGAAGAGTGAGCAGGAGGGAAAAATTAGTTCTTTAGTGAAGAATGGTGAGTAACTGGTTTAGGGGAGGAGGAGAGAAGAGTTGGGGGCAGAAGACGGAAAAGTGTGGGAGGACTGTGTGGGGAAAGGCTGTCCTAAGGTCATAGTTCTGTCATTGTCAAATACTTAAATAGTTGCCTCTCGTTTGTGTAAGGAGGCTGGCTTTGCATAATTTTATTCATATAACATGATGGTTTCAAGATGCTGATAGCAGAAACACATCCTGAAAATGCATTGTGGAACGGTTTTGAGATTTAACCTTGAAGCATGAGTTGGTTGTGGAGAACAAGGGGCCTAAATTATGGTGGGAGCTCTTATTTCCAGAGGTTTGATCTAATAACAGATACTGCCTCTCCCTGTAAACTTTGACTACTATATGTTTGATTTTCCTAGACTGTCCACTTTTTTTCCTTCCCCCCCTGCCCCAATCTGGGCCACGAGGGTTCTTCGAAGACTTGTGCAGAATTTCTAGATGTCTGGCTGCCCTGCTGGAACTACACTCCATTAACTGAGAGGGCAGAAGACAGTCAGAAATCCCCGATATTTCTGCAGCATAATAATAAAAAATCTGACATATCTTGAAAATGTTCTGCTTTTGCAAATTAAGTATATAGTGTGCTTGTACAAAGAGTAATCCTGACATGTCCACAGAGCCTTGGATTTACTGTAGATGCTCTGGCAATCTACACACCACATGCTTCTGTGTTTATCTTCAGGATATTCCAAACAGAAATGGGGCAGCTCTGTCTCTCAGGGTCCAATCTCTTTATGGTAAAGAGACTGAAAGTAAAATGAAGCAGCTTGTCTCAAGGGTGAAGTAACGGGTAACGGTTTGAACTGACACAGTGCTTTGTCAGGACCGATGGAAGGGGCTGTACTTTTCTTCACTCCTCTGGTTTTTGTCATTAGCAGCTCAGTGCACCTGCTGCTTAGCCCCAGCTAGCCTGGATATAAATTGGACGATTGGACTTTGTTGTGATCAGCCTAATTCAATTTTGAAAACAAAGCTGTTTTAAAAAAAAAAAAAAGTTTTCTGCTGGACCAATGAGCTGAGTTAACTCACTGAACTTTCGTATGAAACGTAGAGCCATTAAAAAGGAGTCATGAGAAGTGGAACAAGATGCTAGATTATTTCAGCTGACTTGGGTAACATCACTCAAACTGTCTGTACTGAACAGTGAAACTGAGTAAGGTAGAAGAGAAACAATTTCAACTCTGAAGTCATCAGTAGGATTACAAAACTGCTGAACACTAGATCATGGAGCCAGTAAGCAGTGGCAGTGGCTGGGCAGTAACTCTGGGAGAGAGAAAACATCAGGCAGCAAGGAAGAATATACAGCATGTGGTAGACTCAAATAATTAAGAAACATATGAAATTAGAAGTGGGTGACTTTTTTAGGAGAACATTAAAAATGTGTGTTTCCCCAGTATGAGGTTTGTCATGTTAGAATTGTTTGTTTGTTTTTACTCTGAGATTGCTGCATTGGTAGACTCAAATAATTAAGAAACATATGAAATTAGAAGTGGGTGACTTTTTTAGGAGAACATTAAAAATGTGTGTTTCCCCAGTATGAGGTTTGTCATGTTAGAATTGTTTGGTTTTACTCTGAGGTTGCTGCATATCTATGAATGGACAAGCAAACCACTGGAAAAAGGGAGGTTACATGTCTATCACAGAATGGTTGAGGTTGGAATGGATCTCTGGAAGTCATCTTCTCCAACCCCCTGCTCAATCAGGGCCACCTACAGCCAGTTGCCTAGGACTATGTCCAGTTGGCTTTTGAATATCTCCAAGGATGGAGACTCCACAACCTCCCTGGGCAACCTGTGCCAGTGCTCAGTCACTCTTACAGTAAAAAACGTGTTCCCTGATATTCAGGGGCAACCTCCTGTGTTTCAGTTTGTGCCCATTGCCTCTGGTCCTGTCACTGGGTACCACTGAGAAGAGCCTGGCTCCGTCTTCTTTGTACCCTCCCTTCAGGTATTTATATACATTGATAAGGTCCCCCTGAGCCTTCCCTTCTCCAGGCTGAACAGTCCCAGCTCCCTCAGCCTTTCCTCATAGGAGAGATGCTCCAGTCCCTTCATCATGTTCGTAGTCCTTTGCTGGACTCTCTCCAGTATGTCCCTGTCTCTCTTGTACTGGGGAGCCCAGGAATGGACACAGCACTCCAGGTGTGGCCTCACCAGTGCTGAGTAGAGGGGAAGGATCACCTCCCTGGCTCTGCTGGGAACATCCCTCCTAATGCGGCTGAGGATACCTTCCTTAGCCGCCTTTGTCCCAAGGGCACGTTGCTGGCTCATGTTCAACTTGGTGTCCACCAGGACCCCCAGGTCCTTTTCTGCTGAGCTGCTTACCAGCCGCTCAGCCCCCAGCATGTGCTGGTGCACCCTCTGGGCCCAGCCACTCAGCCAGTTTTCAGTCCACCTCACTGTCTTCTCATCCAGCTCGTACGTCCATCAGCTTCTCTGTGAGGGTCTTACAGGAGACAGTGTCAAAAGCCTCACTGAGTCGGGGTAGACAACACCTGCTGCTCTCCTCTCTTCTGCCACATTTGTCTCTCCCCATTGTAGCTCAAACGTAAAGACAGGTTTGCCCAGTAGCTGTCTTAGGCAAAAATGTTTTCTGATAGGAGACAATTGCGCATTCATAGTAAATTCTGGCCTTGCTATAGTGTAGTTGCCAAAAGGAAGCATATGGCAATGTCTATACTGTTAAAATTGTTTTTGTTCTAAAGAGTTTGTTTGTAAGTGACTTCTGTTAAGGCAGCTGTTAGATGTATTGGGAGCGAGCAGCCAAGTCCTGTCAGATCATAAGAACTGGCAGGCGTATAAAAACCATATCTTTTTCAGTTGCATGTTTGTCTATTCCATTCGATTGTCAACCTGTTTGCTTTTACGCGGTCCCACTTTAATGGTCCCTGTCTTGTGTCTGGATTCATAAAATAGATTTGGTAGCCAGGGAAGGATGCTAGGATTTCTAATTCCAGTTCGGACACACAGCCTCTGTGTTACGTGTAAATCTCTCTACTTGTTTTAACTCAGTTTATCAAACCAAAGGGTTTTTAATAGAATTGAATTGTTTAGAATCCACAAATGCGAGGTTCTGACTGATGAGTTCTGGTTACTCGTTCCAAAGTGACAAAAGATCTTAAAGGGGTGCCAGGCAGCTGATGACGGATGGTGACCAAAGAGACGACTCTGCATATTTTTTCAGGTGAGCTCACCGATTTAGGAGAAGGGAAGCAGAAGGGAAAGCTGAGGCTGGAATCAGAACGTAATATTCCAAGCACAGTTATCTTTACGGTTATAAGCACTTAGGCTACGTGCCTTTTAATGCTTTTAAGTCAGTTGGGGATTAAAACTCTGAAGATTTGGTAACTTTTGCGGGAAGAGGATACACGCTCCTGGTTAGTTGCCTTTTCTCTTTGCTTTCGTATCTGGGATTACCAGAACTCATGGGTATGAGATAAAATTTGTTTTATAAGTAATCAGGCCTGTGTCTTTGTTCCCCCCCTCCTCCTTCTTTTAGGTAACCACATAGGCCAGATCAAACCACGTGCAGTATTTTACTGTGCTTTCCCTACCTCTCTAAAATATTTTCTGCCTTAAACTTTTGCCAGTGATGGTAGTATCATGGGCGCTTTAAAAATTGCAGTCTCACATATGTGGAAAGGTCTTTGGGGCAGAGGTTTGGCACATGGATACGTGCAGGCTAAGTTTAGGATATAAAGCTACAGCGTTACATACTGCGGCAGTTCCCTGGATGCGTGAACTCGGACTGAGGTACCAAGCAGTGAAAGCAAGGTAGCTCACCTTGATTTTCACTGAAGGGAGCTCTTGTCGTTATGACTCTGTCTGTGCAAAATTACTGTTTCTTGCTTGAACCTGGTTTTTGGTGAGCTTTTTTTCCATCCAGACATGGTTCTTTTCAAATGCTTGGAAAATGGGATTTATCGTGAAGGGCATGACTGGTTTAGGTCGGTTTGGGTTGTTTGGGGAAAATACTATGTTTTGGTCTGATACCTGCGAGTATTGTGACCAAATCATTGGAGAGAGGTATAAATGATGTATGAACGGGGAGAAGTTGTACGCTTCATACCAGGAGTCTCTCTTCTCTTACAGCCTTGAACAGCTTCAAGGAAAATAAATCTTTGGTTTGGTGAATGCAGAATACGGTTTACTTAAAAACGTAGACTATGGAGAAGGAATGGTAGTACTGTCAAAACGGCATCTTCCTGAAGTGATAGGCAAGTGAATCCCATGAAGGCATTAAAGGACTCCTCCCACTGTAGTATAACCAGGATATTTTTCCTGCTAATGAAAAGCTGAATAATTTAGTGGCATTCAGGTAAAAGCTGTCCCAAATCCACTCTCACGTTGTCTCCCTCTTGAGATTCATGCTCTGTCTTGCGCTTAAGGTCTGAAATGTCTGCACATGTGGAGCGGGAATGAGTCCATACTAGACGCTGGAAGCCCTTTCCAGGATCAGTGCAGTCCATTCCTTGAGATTCAATGGTTGCATGCCTTGACATTGTCTCAGGCTTATTTTATGTTGTAGCTAAAGATTAAAACTCGACATGCTATACGTTTTTATATTGGAAACATAAATTCAGTTGTTGAAGCCACCATGAGAGCTTGAGATTGGCATCTATCCAGGGAATAGCTGAGTTTTGGCACTAAAGAAGGAGTTTGAGCATTTGACATTGGAGGTGTTTTATAGATCTTCGGCAATGCAAGAACTGAATTTTACATTCTAAGGACAAAATTATTTCCTCTCTCAAATAATCCTGACAATAGCTGTTTTTTACTGTGGCGTGAGATGAGCATCTGTGACAAGGGAAAAGGAGGCCACCACTTTCAGTGGCAGCTAACCACTGAATTGACTTAGAAATATCATAAAATTTCCTCTCCTACTTTACCTCATCCAAACCTCCACTACTACCAGACTGTGACAAAGCACTTGAACTGTTTTTAGAGAAAAAACTAACAGTCCAAAAAACCTCATGTCTAAAATTACCGACATTGGCTACTAACATATTAAATGTATGGGATGGTTTATGGTGTTTTTAGAATTATACCTCCTTTAGTGCATAGTTGTTTCAAGCTGGGAAGCAGTCTTCTGCAACCGTAACAAATAAATAGACATTTTAATAAAAATCTAGATCCTGGGATTGCAATTCTGTGTCAGATTAACCAAGGGTAATTGTCATATTGAGCCTCAACAATGTTGTTACTGCCTACGTAACTGATGTGTTTGGGGAAGGAACAGTAGCTTTCTGGGCAAAAGTCACAATCCTGTAGTAAGCGTTTACGTAGTAGCTATTCTGCTAGTATAAGCTGAGAAGAAAAGGAAGGGTTTGCTAATGCTTTCACAAGCAGTGCATGAACATCGAGTGCAGCCTGGCTGTTTCCTCTCTTGCTTGGGCAATTTAAAAATAGACTGCATTTTCCAAGGGTTTGCAGGTAGCCCCCTGTGCAGCAGGAGGGTTTGATAGAGAAGAAACCTTTTCTTGCCAGAAACTGAAAGGATGTGGGAGGGAGAAGTGCAGGATATCTTCTGCTCAACAACCACAGGAATTAGTGACATAACTTCTCAAACTCTTAGACATGCCTCAACATGAGAGGAAGGGTATCTTTCTCCTGTCCTTTCCTTTCCCAGTTATTCCCTCCTAAAAAGAAATTGCTGTTTTAAGGCAAATCCAAATTGCCTCCCTTTCCCCTCTGTCCTGCTCACTACCCTCCTTGGTCTGGCAGCCAGAACGTCCTCTTTTTTTCTGCTCTCCAGAGCAAAACCAAATGTTTTGGGTTTTTCTGTTTTCACTTGTTCATAGTGGTTTAAATTAAAGCCTGGAATATCTGCAAGAGGAAATGTTTTGAAAAGTCTAGTCTCTTGTGCTCGGTGTTCTTCCCTGGGCCCAGTATATACTTACATGTCAGTCTTCCTGCAACCGCTGGATGTTCGTGCCTGTGGGTGGTGATGGTGGTGGCAGTGGGGAGATGCACATCTGCATGTGAGTGAGCACATCTGCCTACTCCTGGAGAAGTTTAAGTTATTAGGGGTGCATGTGGGTGAATCAGCAGACCTACCTTTAGGTGGGAAGGCTGATAAGAACAGTTTTGACTTGGTTAAATCGTGGGTGACTGTCTCTGCTTGAAACCTTTGACTCTTTTATAAGAGGTAAACTATTGCTCTTAGGTAAGAGCAGGGAACTGTTACTCTTACTTCCTTTGGTCTTAAGCAATTATTTTAGAGCGAGGTGAGTTAACAGCTGAACTAAAGGAACATATGGGAATTCTGTTGCACTTCCAGTTGGGGCAGCTCTCAGTTAAGCCCCTCCGCTGGAGATACCTGCCCCACATTTGAGATGCCGTACTTGATGTGTGAGCTCTGACTGTGAAGCTCGTGGGCTTAGCAAAGGTAATTTGAGCTAATCTTCCTAACTTTGCACTGGGACAGAGTGAGAACATTCATACAACCAGTTTGGGGGGCTCAGCAGGGGGTGGTAACTTGACGAAGGGCTAGTAATCTTGAACTATAAAAGGGTATGCAACAGTGTTTGCATCTAACCAGAATTTATCAACCAAAAAGGTAAAAATAACAAATAAAATGTGTTTGGATATGTGTTTTTCATTTACTTGCTTGTTTTTGTTGGGCTTATATGCACAGTGGACGGCAGTTGTTTGGGCACTAGCTATAAAGCTTCTTTCTCTTTATCCCTCTGCTTTCCTCCTGCCCTCTACTATGAAGTTTTCCTTTGTGGACAGAGTCCTCCTACTCCATGACCCAGAGAAACCCACCAACTACTTACATTTCTGCTCTTGGAGAGGAATCGCTACGTAGGTGACACTGGTTTGTAGTCAAGGAGTGTATGTGCAGCTTTCTAGAGGACGGCATTGACAGAACTGTTACCAGTGGTTTTCAAAAGAAAATCCAACTCCAAAAAAAGTGAATTTAACCAACTTGGCTTTAAAAGTTGCACTGCTTTCTTTGGCAGTGTAGACAACATATTCTGAGCGAGTGTAACACTCTCGTGGTAATATTAGGAGCATGTGCTGCGTAATACTTTTGGTTTGGGATGATATAGAGTAGGGTAGATTTCTGGACCATTTCCTTCTCTTTAGCTCCTCTGGCTTCCCCAGTACAACAGATCCTGGAGGGAGGGAGGAGGAGAGGCATGGACCATAAGTGAACCAACATCTCTCCTTCCCTTCCCCTCTCGCTTCCCCCCCGTCCCCTCCTTTACTCTCCTTTTCTGCCCTGGTAGCAATATTGCTGTAGTCTCTTTGCAGATGACCTTTGGTCAGCAACACTGACCAAGTGAGTTCTTGGTTTGGGGAGGGCAGAGGCAAAAGGTTTCAGCTTCTTTTTTCTGCCTCTCCTTCCTCCTGAGGTCTGCAGAGCCTGGGAGAGAGGCAGGGCTGAGTGAGTCGGTGGTGGGGAGGGGGACGGGGCATGGCTGCTGCTGTCTCTCCACACCTCACTGACAACGTTGACTCGCCTCGCTGGTTGGAAACTGCTTATCTACGGAGTTAATCAAATACAGATCGGCATTGCATTTCTTGGGCTGAACTGATTCTTCTCGGTCCTGTGTTTTGCAGATAGGGATCACAGATTTCATGTGCGCGTTTTCAGGGAAAGGCAAACCGACGTCTTGGCTGAATCCCAGGGAATGGGGTGGGTGGCAGAGTTTATATATGCGCTGGGGGTTGATTTGGCTCTAGCTGCTGTGTAAAGTTCATGTTGGCAGCTGAAAGATGCAGCGAGAAGCACTTTCAGAATTAGAGACAGTGAGGTAATGAGAAAGTGACATAGGAAAGGAAGTGGTGGTGGGGAGGGGAGGGCTCAAAACGCGCCTTGACATCATCTGATAGGTTTTCCAGCCTGTGCAGCAGCTATTTTTATGCTTTCAACTCACAGTATTTACAGCTCAATGACAGCCAACTTGCCAAAAGTGGGGGTGGTGGTATATCCCAGAGTGGGCTGAGGGACTGAAGAGCCGCTCAAAAGCTGCGGCAAAGGTCCAGGTTCCCAGGCATGCCTCCTGCTGTTGCCTTTTTTTTTTTTTTAATCTGCATGGTGGCTTACCTGTGGCTACCTGTCATGTGTAGGGGGTTTCTGAATGCCGACTGGCAGGACTAGCTGTCACCAGCTAGTTGAAAAGATAGGAGTATGTCATCTGAAGGCTCTTCCTGAGAACTGGAGAAGCAAGAATGTACAGTGCTCCCAGCCTGGTGTTTCTACCCCTTCCTGAAGGTCACTGTTAGTGGGAGGCAGGATCCTGGGAATATCCAAAGCAAACTCACATTACATAAATGTGATCCTTAGCGGAGAAAAAGTAAGCGACGCACACATCACTGTGAAGTCTGTATTTATTTTGAAGTATAAACCGAATAGAGTCAACAGACATGAAAGCTTTACAGTGATGTAGGTGCAGCGTTCTGTTATTTTTTCAGCATTTATCTGCGTGCTAGAAATATCAGAGACAGATCTTCAAATGTAGTGGGCTCATACTTCTTTCTGAGGGTTCATCTGGCTTAGACCTCGACTGAGATCTTTCTCATGTTGCCTGAGTGAGCGTATATTGCAGCTGCTTGCCGGTTTTCTGCAGTACGTTGTTTATATTTCGTCACTAAATTATGTGCATGCAAATCCTTGCAGGCATGGTGTTGTCGGAGAACATTATTACTGGGGGAAGAAAGACGGGGAACCCGCATTGAGCTGCAAGGAGGACTGGAGGTGAAAGGAGGAAATAAATGCACATTTAAAGTTGGTGGAAGGGGGTTTTAAGCACATTTTCTGCCTGCTCATTAAATTCAATTTAAAGAGTATATTAATTTCTTTGGATAAAACTAATGATGCAGTTTTGTGTTACAGCTGAACTGATCCAAAATCTAACCTATGTCAAGACTGGGGGGGGCTCTCCCTTCCCAGCTGTGTTCGCCAGCCACCAGCTGTGGACCTCATCCCACCTGTTGGTAATGATCTTTTGTAGATTGAATTAGCTCACTAAGATACCAGAAGAATGTCAGAAGTGGTATTAAGTGGTATGAAGGAGGCTAAGAGGGTGCCTGGCTGGGAGAAGGTGAACTGGGAGTGATCCTTTTGGCCGTAGCAAGCTTTAAGCTGTAGGACCTTGCAGTTCTGATGCCTGATTTGCACAGGCAAATTTTTCTGTGGTCCTGGAATTTAAAGGTCAGGTATCTACAGCAGGGTTAGAACTTAACCTGGAGATAGTTCACTCTTCCATATTTCTCTTCTGGCACGGAATGGGAATTTGAAAAAGCTGCTGCTTATGTGCTGCCTTGGCTTTTGAGGGTAGAAAAATAAAAGAAGAGAAAGTTAATGAATTCATTCAAATTCATTCAAAATAGTAAGTAATGATAACTGACATTTAAATACAGGTATTGCATTCTGTGCCCACCAGGGCTCAGAACTAGCAGCAGTATCTGTGCAAGCCATATGTGCACCTGATGTTTATTTCTGTGTGAGGGTCTAAATAGTAATGCAGCATCTTGAGGAAGAATACATTCCCACAGTCTCTATCTCATTTCACACTTGAAAGTCAAAGGATGTAAGGCTCACTAGATATCTCCTGGGCAGGTCATCAAAATTGGGCTCGATGTTTTCCAAAGCAGAAACCTGTGGCAAATACCTGGGTCCTGTTGGTAAAAAGGATCTTTCTGCCAACACCACTGCTGCCAGTTCCAGGGTAAAGGTTGTGGAAGACACTGAATGTGGGACATACATTGGTGTGGGTTGATCCTACTGTTCTGGAATGGTTTTCAGTTCCAACTGAAACTGTTGTTGGAAATCCTGCCTCTGCCATCAAACAGACCCGCCCATCTACCCTGCTGATTTCCAGAGTAACTCAAGGTTACTCATCAGCCCTTACTTCTTCTTACAGTGCATTAATATTTCTGTCCACGTGACCGTTGATCAGACTTTCAGATCTCTTACCAGTACATCAGGATCCAATATAACAAATTAAACTTTTGTTTAACTTTTTGATGCTCATGAACATCTGGCAGTAGCGTCAGTGTTTCATACAAGACAGGTTGCTCTTGGTCTTTACTCATCTATCAGGTTCCATATTTTGCAAGGAGGTACCCCACAGGTGCTTGCTCATCTGTTGAAGATATCCTCCAACCTGGGCCCCCCGGAGTTTATCTTCTTACAGCGTGGGGGACATTATCCAAGTGCTTTTTGGAGTGTTCTGCCCCATCTTTTTCTGGTTTGGGTAATTGCTCCTTTCAGAACACTGAATAACACTGTAGGACAAATTGGATGCTGTAGGACAAAATTTTAGAATATCTTGCTCAGCAAAGAAAAGATTTATCTGCCTACCATTAATCCAATCAGGTGTTTTTCTTTCCAAGCTGTTTTCTACATAGGAAGAAAGAAAGGTGTGTCTGCATCCGTATCTGCAGCTCTGCAATAACGCGTTGAGAGGATCAAATCTTCATCAAATTGGAGTTGTCAATCATAACAGCAGAGGATTGGTTATATCATCAGATTGTCAAATTGGCTATGTATTTCATGTATTATTAGCTACTTCAGTTCTGAAAGTTTTCTTCATCAGAACTCGGGCAATATCTTAGGGCTGTTTTGGCGATACCTGGGCATTGGTGAGTCATAGATGGACAGAGCAGCTCTGGGCTCATCTGTTTATGCAGTAATTTGACTTTATTGGCCAAAGTTCATTGTGAAACTGAACCTTTACCTGACTTCTACAAATCCTAAATTTAAGATGAGAGTTTGTGTTGAGCATACATTGGTAATTTAGGACTAGTGCGATTATGGAGCTTTGGATTATTACCAGAGGCATTTTTTTACCCGTAGGAGCTTGAGAGTTTGGATTCTTTCCCGACTGAAGGTTAAACCTTTCAAAATAAGAAGAGTGCTGTTGAAGGTACTCAGAAATGTCACTGATGCCATCTAGCATCATTATTTAGTAAACATGTAAAATTCTGTATATTAGTTTTTAGATTGTAACCTAAAAATATGTTAGATTGTTTTGTTCCCCTAGTGCAGCTTATGGCAGAGTTAAAGTCATGCTTTTTAAATCTGCTTGAACACCACCTTTCTTAAATACTAGCTTCGTTATTAGAGACTTTTTTTTTCCCTGTGGTGGTTATTCCAACCTTGCTTTATAAAATGACTTGGCTGCCCCAAACTATTTGGAGATGAGAAATTTTTATCTTGATTGGGGACGACGGGGGGGGACAGAGTATGAAACGGAGACTGTTCTTATAAAGTATTCACCTTTTTTATTTTTGCAATGTCCACATGGCTATCTTTGCTTCAGGCTTGTAGGATGACACCGATTACTATTCTTTTTTTTTTTTTTTTTTTTTCTGGAAAGATACCAGAATACTTTTTTTCAGGTATGCGTATTCATTGGACAGCTATATTTTTTTTTTCCTTTCTTTTTTTTTTTCCCCTCAGACTTCATTGCACCTTTTCTGATGCATGCTTAGCGAGATTAAAAACCGACAAAGCCACCAGCTGTACTGGTAAGAGCACTCCTGGCTGTTGCTCAGATGGAGCGTGCTATTCCCTGGCCACTTCCAGTACCACGCTAGGCAGTATGTATAGCCAAAGTTTGCCAGCCATACAGCATCTGTTCACGATGCACATTAAATAAGCTCCAGATAAGACGACTGCCTCCATACAAGCACAGATTCTGAAGTTTTGGCACTTGCAGTAGTGGGTTATTGATTGGGGGCTGCCGATTATCTTCAGGTAGGTGTTTGTACTAGGTTGGGAGAAGGGATTTAAGGGAAGAAGCAGCGAGCATGCATGCTTGTCCAGAAGTAGCCTGCCGTTACCTGTATGCGATCACAGAGCAAATGCATATGAGAACTCCGTTTCCCGGATTATCAGTTTAGCTTTCTCCACAACTAAAATTCTATTTCTAATAGTTTAAACGGGAAGGGAGAAAAGGCAGCGTGGCTTCTGCGCTCAGGGAGGTGGTGGTGGTGTTCTCCTCGCTGTGTGCCCGGCGTGCTTACAGTCGGGAGGTGCAGGGGGAGAGAGGGTAGTGCTCAATCACATGATATTGCCTGTCTGGCAGGTGTCTGTAGTGTGAGTAGAGAAACCAACTGTTCACTATTTTGGGTGAATGAGGTTGGCTGTTACTGCAAGTGGCCCCACGAAGAAGTCCACGCATCTGTTGATAAAGCACCGCTCTGCGTACTGGGATCTTGAATGCTTATAGCCGCTTGCTGAAACGGTGAAGTTTCTGTCTGAGCTTTGAGATAGTAGGAAGAAGAGTTTTACCAAGAGCCTTGCTGATTTTAATCTTTAGATGTTGGCTGTCAGGATTTCTCTGTGCCTCGAGTACCTCTCTGTTCCTGTGCAAGCACAGCCTTGGAATCTAGCAGTAAACTAAATTTTTTTTCCACTCTCCTGCTTGGTGCAGTGACGGAAACCTGGTAGAGAGGGATTGTGGCTGGGTCTCTTGTGAGGATTAAACACCCCTTCCACTAGCCTGGAACGCCTCCTGTGTTGCAGAATCTGCCTTCAGGTCCAGGGATTTCCTCTAATATGTTGGATAAAGCCAAGACACTCCAGCCTGCCTATGTCGGGATTGTGCCGCTTGCAGAGACTGTGTCAAAGCAAGGGAAGAGCTGTTCAAGCACGTATCAGGATTCATACCACAGCTTACGAGAAGGTTAGCAGGCTCCGCGTTCTTTGTTGTAGGCACTGTATAATTGGTTTGTGGGTTGGGTTTTTTCCTTTTTTTTTTTTTTTTTCTTTTTCCTCTCCCCCTTCCCCCTTGCATATTGAATCGGACTGCTTTTTCTTTTCTGGGCAGGAGTCCAGATTTTGGGTTTCCCACTGACTCCTGTGACCTCTTGTCCCTGAGGGCGCCCATAAGCATGTTACAGGACAAGGCTGGAGCTCTGTATGTAGTGACTTGCAGTGCCTGGACCTTGGGACGATTTCACTTGCTTTTGGAAGTTTTAATTTCAGAGTTTAACTTTCTTCCTCTCCTCTATGTCTTTAGGGCTCCTGTGAGCATTGTTTTAAGGCTCTTTTATTAAAGGTGTACTCTGCCTTGAAGGAGATAGAGTATTATGTTTTAAGTTTCAGTATGTTGCTGTTTGGAGAGTGTGGAAGGAGTAGGGTGTGTATATCTAAATGGGATTCTGTTTTAGATAATGGTATTCTCCTGCAAATATATGTGACTTTTTTATGGGGGTTTGACAATTCTGAAAGATTATGTAGACAGATAGAGGTCAAATTTCACGGAGTGATGTCTATGAGCAAAGATCTGGAGGGACTGAGAAAAGATTGAGAAGCTGAAAACACAGTGATCCATTCATAGTCTGCAACATAACAAATAGCAACAAAGAGGAACCAGGAAAAGATTTCAGGGAAGAATGGCAGAAGATAACAAAATGCCAATGGCAAACACAACCAGATTTATGTTTTATCAGAAATACTGGATCCTTCTACCTACAGGTGAGATTTTAATAGGAACTTGCAGAAGTGAATGAAGATCTTGAACACAGTGGCCTCAGAAGTAAGGTGATGACAGATTTTGAGAGTGAGTGATGTGATCTGAGAGGAGTGGAAAATGATTTTCAGCAACATTTTGGACAGAAGAGTAAAGTTAAAGGGTGGTAGGAGTTGAGGACAAAAAGCCAGAGAGAATAAGGCCATGTTTGTTGCAGAAAGATGGCCAGCGTGTGGAAGACGATTTTAGCAGTTGCATTTAGAGGATTTTTCTCTCATAGGCAGCTCTAGGCCTGCTGAGGCTGCCAAACAAAACTGTTCCGTTTCTACCCCTTATTGTCACTCCCCCCACCAAGCCTCTTTAACAGATATCAAGAGTTAGCTTGTTATTAGATTTTTAAAATACTACTATTTTTGTTGCTTGTTTTCATTGGAATACTCTTCGTTGAACAAATACGGAAAAGGAAAAGAAAACTGAACTCACCGTCCTCAAATTCAAGTTTGGGAGTCATAAATCCATTAGTATAGGCAGTATTCCCAGATTACTTTGTCTCCTCTGGAGGCAAAGAACTGCAGCACATCAATCTTTGGAGGAAAAAAACAAACCAAAATAAAAAAAGCCAGAACTTGCAGCTGTCTCATATTTGCAAGGCATTGATTTTCACAGAAGGTGAGCACTCTGCACTTGGATGTGCCAGGATACATCTTTCATCCAGTCACTAAACATCACAAGCTCTAGAGTAGCATAACATGTAGAAGGAGGAAGATGCAATTCTGTAGTACTTTAATCAATATAAAAATGTTTGTTGCTGTCTCAAGTTGAAGAGAATGAAGGTCATTGAATTCTTGTATAATTCTGATTATTGAAAAAGCTGTGTTGACTCTGCAGAGTCTAGCAATATCATCAGCCCACCCTGTGTCTAATTCATAATACTCTAATACCACATGTAATGAGGGAAGCTGCTTTCTACCAGCTACCAAGCAGGAAGGGTAGGGAAGAGAAATAGATGCTGCCAACTTCTTTCATGTCAGAAGAGAAAAGAACCACCCTTTAGCTTTGTCGCTGCTCCATTCAAGTCTCCTGCAGTCTTGGGATGCCTGCTGTGTTTATGCTGTACCATGCACTGTATTTTGCAGAGCCAAATCTTAGAGGCAGTGGAGAAGCAGAGGTACTCACGTGTAAACCCTTATGGGAGCTCTGGGAGTCCAGAAGGAGCGTTGAGCTGAAACTATAATGACTGTTGTACCTTCGTTTTGGTCCCCCTAAAAATGGAACGGCTGAGTTTTGTTACCGCCCAGGACAGAAGATGCATGCGTTTCTCTTCCGCGCTCTTTACCACACACAAGTGAATGGGTGCCAGTCTGCTTTCTCCTCTTATTAAAGCTAGGCAAATAAGGGGTGTCTGTGTTATGCTGACAATGCTCATACCTATTCCCTTAATGAATCTCATGAGAAACGGCTATCTGGAATAGACTTCATCTTGTTTCCTTGCCTCTGGAAAACATGTACCTCCTAGAACTGATTCATTTATTTTTTGGAATTGGGATTTGACATTGAAGTTTGGGAACTGCTGATCCTTTCCACACAGAAATGGGTTTGATGTGGGGAAGTCAAAGGACATACGCTTGTATTTTTCAAAGTATGTATTGGGGCAGTTATTTGTAAAATTCCTAGAATTTGGGAATCCATAAACATGTTTTCTATTCAAGAATGCCTTGGAATGATTTAGTTTTCAAATACCAGAGCCCAGTTTGCAGTTCTTAGGCCAGTTAACACATGAGTATGGTAGCCCCTCATGACAGATACGAAGAGAGAATTGCAGAAAGCTGCTCAAAACCCAGTTAGCATTCATGTGAGTCTTGCTTAGAATTAAGTACTTCAAAAGTAAATTCCAACTTTTCCACCTCTGTGCAACATCTTTCATTCGCTGCTCTTAAACTAAACACTTTTTTTGGCAAATCCTGTCTTCGCAAATGTTCAGTGTGACTCGGGGGCTGACAGTGAAACTCACCTGTCTTTTTCCAAGATTTGTGTCTCAGGGCCCAGACACACGAACAAGTTCTTGCGTGCCATCTGATCTGCGGTAACTGTGCGCACATTCTTGGTCCACAGCAAATGTGAGGTAATTTGAGTTAGCTTAGCCTTTGATTAAACTATTAATATCTGTTCAGTACTTTGAAGAGATCAGGAGTCATGCAAGTGCTTGTTAACGTATGGCTTTCTTCAGGAGTGATATAGACCTTATTGTTGTAACACCTCCGGGCACCTGAAGGTAAAGCTGGTTGGTGGCCGTGTCTCATCCGGTAGAGGACAGAAGAACCTGCACGTGTAGACTTGGAAACTCTCAACACCCAAGGAGATCCCCAGCAAGAGGGCAACCCCTGCATCTGAGGCATCTCACAGGAATGCAGGGTGACATTTTTCTGTAAAGGTTGATCTGCATCTTCCTAGTTCAGAGTGGCCCTGAAGATGCTGTGGGAGATGTCAAAGCGATGGCTTCATGCAAATGCATGGGTAAGGAACGTCAGAAACCAGTCACAAAATGCAACAGACACATCTCTGAATTATGGCCAGATACGTCCCACAATTCATACTTATTTATGCAACTAGTGCTCTGACACAGATAAATATAGGAAATGTGTTGAACGTATGGGGAGCTGATCTGCTGGGATTTCTTGTGGCAAATCCAGAGGCACACCAGACGTATGTGGTTGGACTCCCTGTAGCCTCGTGCTGCAACCACTCTTTGCAAATGTGTGGCATGGTGACTGTGACTATGCTTAAAAGGAAAGAGGTGCAGTGAAGGGAAGATAACGATACATGAATGTGAGGTGGCTCAAAGTTGGCAGTACGATGGCAATTTGTATTTCATTTTGCATAATTCCCAGTGTGCCTTGTTTGACTGTGAAGACTAGAGGTGTTTCAGGGTATTTGTTAACTTTATGAGTGGGAAGCTTAGGGAAAGGGTTAACACTGAATATCCAGGGTTTTTATAAGCCAGTCATTATCAGTGGAGGGAGAGTTGTAGCATTATCCCTGGAGTGGAATTCACGTATTTTTTCAGTCCTGCTGCCCTAATGTGTTTTTGGTTTTTTTGGATATGACATGTTTTCCCCTCTTGGAGTTTGCTGAACTATTCCTGTCAGTGTAATGATCCCCAGCTGTTGCTTTAGCCCTAGCTATTTTCATGCTGGGAATGGGAGAAGGAGGAGGAGAGGGACAGAGGCTAGCTTGTTTACCACACTGTTATCTACT
Source organism: Cariama cristata (assembly GCF_000690535.1). NCBI lineage: Eukaryota > Metazoa > Chordata > Aves > Cariamiformes > Cariamidae > Cariama > Cariama cristata. The sequence continues at coordinate 46,852 of NW_009619163.1, read as the reverse complement.
TAATTTATCAAAAAATGGCTACTCTAATACTTTCTTTAGCACAAAGTAATTCTAAAAGGAAAGAGTTGCAGACTCTGACCTGCAAGAGCAAGGAGATGTAAGGACTCAACGCATGCAGAAAACAAAAAGAATAGAAACTGGGTGTGGTGTGATGAGTACAGCTGTCAATAGCATTTATGCAGACAATGCTTTGAACTAGTAATGATACCGAGTAAAACTTGCAGTAAGTACTTTCCTGCCCTATCAACTGAATTTTCTTTACAGTTGAACTGAGCTTCGTGTTCAATGGCAGTGGTGCTGGGGTATTGATAATCCCAGCGACTGGGAAGCATGTTAATAAAGCTTGAAAAAACTTGCATGGCTTTGGAATTATTCATGATTTGATAATTATCTATTGTTTATTTTTTTTTGAAGAAAATAGCTGTATTTGTACTTTTAAACAGCAAATGACTGATGCTTAGACTTCCCAGGAGCTGCTGAAAAGCAGATGCGTTTTCAAAAACAGAACTATGATACTTAAGCTCAGATTGCCTGTTTTGCATCCAGGAACAACTTCTGCAGTTAACGTGCTTGTTCAGAGTCCTTGCCAGACAGATGTCACTGTGACTCTCCTGCCCAAAGAAGATAAGGGTCAGTGACAGTTGCGGTTTCTGCTTGTGTCTTTGGATCCACATCAGCCTGCCTGTGTACATCTTATCTCGGTACTTTTATAATCTATAAAATCTGTCACTAGTCACCTCAGATTTTTCAGCATTCTGTCACACCTGCAAGTCATTGATCAACAACTTAACGAATATCTATACTAAAAATAAGTGCCTGCTTAGATCTTTCCTTTCGTGCCCCAACTCCCATCTATCCAGTCTTTTCTAAGCATTGAATTACTGATCTTGTCACCTGCTGCATCAATAAATTTCGATCCAAAATGTTAAAGCAGCGGATTTCTTGGCAAGAACCTTTGCAGCCTATGGTAGAAAATGGGATATGGCCCCTGACATAGCTTAGATTTATCAAACGAAAACATGCAGTGAGCCTGTGGGGCAAATTGCGTTCCTTTTTCTTGCAGGAAGCCTGTAAGGGGATGCATCATCTGCTGAATGGCCTAACACGGAGCAGAACTCATGGTTTTCTTTCTCTTACTTGGGCTAGTGGAAGTAGATAGAATGTTTTTCCCTGGCAATGTATAAAATTTACTGCACTGATACCTCTCCAAACTAAAAGCAGACCTGCGGTAGCTGAAGTACATTGCAATATGGTGATTACTAATAAGAACTATATATGATAATATATATAATAAAACTAAAATGTTTTTTGCTCATCAGTGTATTCAGGATTTTTCCTTGTGTGCAGTGAGATGTGTAGAAGAATTGTGCAGGTGACCTACTGTCAAAGTTTGTGTATGTAATATAGTAAGCATTCTTTGAAGAAAATAAAGATTTGAACTTCCAGTTTGCAGTTGTGCCATCTGAAGTTAGACTTAGCCTGATGAAGCTAACAAGAAATGTGAAAGGTCAGTAATAAGGAAGAGGATATATTGCTTTAGAATGTGGATTCTTTCTAAAATTGACAGTGAAAATTGGTGAAATCCAGGCTTCCTGGACAATCTCATTTTAATACAGCCCTTCAGAAGTAAGCAACTGTAAAGAAAATATTTTGTAAAAAAAAAAAAAAAAAGAAAAGCAGCTATTTGAAAGTTTTCCATAGAAGTGCCCATAATGGATTTTTCTGCATGGTAGGGACAGGGATCATCTGTTGCAGCCGTGCTTATAAAGACCTCATTCCATGGTCTCCATCCCCAGAGGCATGCGGCCATGGGCCTGTCACCATTCTGAGGGTATTTCCCATAACGCTTCTGCTGCACCCTACCAGCTGACACATTCGACATCTTTTTGGTCCCCTTCCTCACTGAAGCACTCGTCAGGGCGCAAACATTGTGCTGCCCAGCGGGATCTGAGTGATGCTCTCCGGGTGACAGAAGGAAGAGATCCGCTTTTGACTTCTGCTGTGTGGAGTTTCCCCAGCTTCATGCTGCTACCTGTTTCTCTACTATTAAATGCATGGAGACTATGGCTGTGGTTTTTTTGTAGGAATTGAACGCGGCAGTAGCTATGCTCTTTGGTCACTCACCTCTGCAAATTTGACAGCAGTGCTGGACGCCAGGGTGTACGAGCTCCCTTTGCATCGTTTGGTCAGTATTATCAGCAGCACGTAACCTGTCCCTTCAAACAGTTGTGCGTTTTCTTTCTGGTTTTGGTGAATGCTCTTTCTGATGCTCTTTGGATGCTCATTTTCTTCACTTGCACTTTCCTAAGCTTTCATGCCTCTTTCTGTATTATACCTGTGTGTGAAAGTCCTAAGCCTGCTTGCAGCTCCCACCCTTTTCCATGCTCCGATGTCAAATTCTCCCTTTTCAGAAGCAGAAGACAACACTTTAGAAGTAGATGCTAAACTAGGTAGTACCTTTGTGCCTCACTGAGAGACTGTTTTACTGCTGCTAATAATAGCTGTCACATTGACTGCAGGCGGTTTAGAACAAGGATTGTATCTTCAGGACTGACATGTGACCGTGAATCTAACTACGGCGGTTGCAAACGCTGTCACCACGTAGCTATCTCCTCTGCCTCTTTGCTGGAGGGAGCACCAGAAAGACAACGTGTCTGCCCTTCGCTTGCTTTTGTTCGGTGGGTTAGCGAAAGCCCACCTCTCTTAGCACTTGGAGAGAATCTTCCGCTGTGCGTAACGAGTGTGGGAGTACCTGTGCTGCTGGCCATGGACGCCGTGCCCTTCGGTACAGGACTGAGGCACCAGTAACGTTTTAAACATCTGCAGAATTTGTCCACCGGTCTGAAGTCAGTGGTCACGCAGGCCATTCTGGACTGCTGGTTTTTTTTAGTTTGCTGATTGACCTGTTACACTGAATTATATTATTTAGGTATTTATAGCTATGATAGGACTTAAGAACCACATTAATCCTCATAGCTGGATTTGTTTTTAATGCTGTGGATCCTCCCTCGTGGAAAAACCCAAGAAAGTCCATCCTGGAGATCTGTAGTCCAGAGTTTTCAAAGAAAAGAAATATCCAAAGAGAAAGGAAGTAAAAAGTAGTAGATAGATGTTGTATGATCACAGTTTAAAGAGTTTGAGGGAATTTAGTGTGTGTTTTATGTGTAATGCAAATTCTGGGGATCAGCTTCCATGCTGTGCTGCTGTGAAGGGACTGATTTCTGATGTAGAGGGATATGATGGCCATAGCTGAATCTTGTAATGTTTTTACAAGTAGAAACAGAATGGTAATGGAATTTGTACTTCAACTGTAAAGAAGCTGTCGGACTGTTCTCTACTTGGAGAGATCTCTGTTTGAACTGAAGATGCCATGATTGTGGCATGTGTTCTTTGCAGGCTTTGAGAAAACGGTAAAGATCTTTCTCACTACCATGAATTAAAGAAATGTGGTAATTCCTTGTAGCATCCACCTGAAATTCTTGCTAAGAGAGGATGCTGGGGCTTGGACAAAAGCTCGTGGCAGGGATTCTAACCAGATAGGGGATGCTCTGAGTCTTTATTTTGCATGTAATACGCATGTTGCGCAAACCCACTTTTGTTCCATGTCCCGTGAAATAACTGTCAGCACAATCAACCAGCTAAAGCTGGGAGATGCTCAAGGTAGCTAATTTAAAATTTAAAATTAAAAGGGCCAGCTTTCTGAGTTCCCTATATAACCGTTTTATTACTTCTTCTAAAGAACTGCTGGGTTTGTGTTTAAATTTGCATACTTCTAAGTCCTTTTTTTCTACCACTTGTGGAAAAACACATTTGCTCTCATTTGCATTTGGTTTCAGTAAGCTAAACATTGCTAGGTGGTTAAGAATCAGAAATGGTCTTGGAAATACAGAATTATTCTACGTTTAAGTGGAAAACCCAAACAGCTCATATGTCGAGGTGTCCCAGCTGTTGCCGCAAAAGTCCTGCGGTATCTTGACCATGAGATGGTTTCTGTGAAAAGGGAGCTTTTAACGTCCATCTGTAGAGGGTGCCCTGTGGCAGAAGGAAGGCGGAATCGTTGGGCCAACACCTCAGTCTCTACGACACGACACGTCTGAGGAAGTTTTTGGCCTTTATCTGAGAGGCAGGTAGTAAGTTAGTACGCTGGAGCGCCGTGCTGTAGCAGAAATTGCAGTACGGGAGGTGAGCTATGAAGGAAAAATATTGGACCATGTCTCTCTCTCACTGCTGAGAGAGGCACGGAAGGATTTCCTCATCAATTTTACTATTATAAACACGTCTACGCAATCATGTGTTTCCTGGATGTATCTTGGCACTGTCTCAAGACTTGATTTTTTTTCTGCTTAATAGAAACACACAAAACCGTATTATCCTTTGAACCCAGAGTTCTAAATAAAATGAAAAATTGTTCAGATATATCTCCAGACAAGTTTTTTCTTTTTTCTTCTGTATAATTTTTCAGAAAAGATATAAACAACTCTCATGTCTTATCTTTAAGGAAAATAAAAACGTTGGAGCTTGCTCTTCTTATAGGCAGAGATACCTCTATCTTTACCAAAAAAAAAAAAAAGAAAAGGGTTCAAACTTGTTTTTCCCTTGTGTAGCTTGCCTTTTGTACTGTCACGTTAGCAGACAGCTGTAGATCTGATTGTCAGGATATATCTACGCGTTCCTTCTTTTTCCTCCATTTGTCCCCATCTGCCTCGTCACATTAAATTATGTGGGAGAATTTCTTTCTAGGGTCTTCTTTGCAAGGTGGTTAAGGGCAATGGTAGTTCCTCCTTCTTCACTGTTTCATGGAAGCATATCAATCAGTATAGGCTATGAGTCAAGTTTACGCGGGGAGTTGGGGAATTCTCTCCGTTTTTCCCCCCTCAAGGCTTCTCTTCCAGCTATAGATAGTAACAATGGATATATAGATGGCATCAACAAGAACCGATTACAGATAATATTTACTGTCTTACGATAGTGGTGTGTCAATTTTAGGTAGACCTTTCCACCTAGGTATTTTGTTACAGGTCATCTTGTTGAATCATGCATGGTAGCCAGATTCCATAGATATGGATATGTGCCTAGTTATTCACATGCTTAGTTTTCATCTAACCAGTATTACTGGGATGAAATGATTTTATAAGAACCTGTACCCTGAACAGAAAGCAAACCAGCTTTTCCTGTTGAAAAGCTTGTTGCGCGTTTTTACGTGTTGCATATATTACTAAACGTACCAGGCTACATGTATTTCAGTTTAATTTCTGAAAGTCCTATTCTGTTTTAAGAAGAATGTAAAGGCAAATGCTATAAAATGCACAGCAACTGCTAGTCTTTATTTTAAATAAACCTAAAAAGAACCCTAAAAAGTTCAGCATAACTTTTGTAGTAACAATCAAGTTTGCATATATTTAGAGTCATATACATGAGTAGCACCTGCAAAATAAACACATTCAATTGTATGCAGTATTGAGGACCGCGATTGTAAACTTCTAAGACTATGGACTGGGTCTTCCTTTTGTCTCTGCACATTTTACCACCCCAGAACGCCAATGCTGACTTGAAGCTTTGAGAACCACTGACAGGAGGAACTATTTGGTCCTGTCTGGAAGTTACATCGTATTTTATTGTGGTACTTGGACCATGCTACCGCTTTTGTAATGCTACATCTTAACAAAACTAAAATTGCTGTAAACGGTGGCTTTATCTTCTAAATACAGGCTTTAATTGATATTACTTTGATTTCCACGTTGTATCAAATTTGATATGAAGCCTCAAAAATGACCTGCTGAGGTAGCTTGTTGTTCTGTGCTCGCAGCGTGAGCCAGCCACATAATATGTGAGGATGGAAATAGATCCTTTTGCTTTTGATTGTGTATTTGCTTCTGATTCCATATTCTTTGGGGATCAGTTTCTTCTGTAGGTTGAGATCTTTGATTCTGCTAAATTAACCATATCAAAGAATCCGTATTTGTCTTGGTTCCACTAAGACAGCTGTGTAATGGCTCATAACATGGACTCATTAAAAGGTAATACATGCAAGTATTTAATCATCCTTTGAAAATGTTTTTTAAAATTATTCCTGTTCCATATTGCTCTTCGAACAGCATCCTCCCAACAAAAAGGGGCTGTTGCCCTGTACCTGTTTTTTTTGTTTCCAGTAGCCAGAACTAGTCTTCTGGAACACGATCGTATAGACAATGCATCTAATCTATCAGCAAGCGTGTGCAGGCTGCATGTCACGTCAGTGATCTTATATGACCCAAGAACACTAGTCTTCTGGAACACGATCGTATAGACCATGCATCTAATCTATCAGCAAACGTGTGCAGGCTGCATGTCACGTCAATGATTTTATATGACCCAAGAATATTTTGAGCTGTAGAAGCTTTGAAGAGTGTGATTTTATCAAGAAACAAGCCCTTCTTGGCCTGAGGGTGAGAGTCAGTTTTCACTGTTCCTCCTCTTTTTGTGTTCTTAAATGACCAGTCGCTCCTTTTTCTGTCTTTTTTCAGCTGCTTTTAAAAGCTGCTGGGCATTTGAGAACCTGAAGGCTTTTGGAAGTCCTGGATGGAAAAAAAAACCCTAGTGTTATGTGACCCACATTACATCCTTGGATTATTTCTAGAACATCTGCTATGAAATATTTTGAAAGTTGTTGCTTTGGAGGTGAAGGATCTGTTCTGTTTTTTAAGAATCTCTTGACAGAAGTTTTAGGTCTACATCAGGACAAATTGTACTCCTGTTCTAACCTGTCCAAATTTTTAATTCTCTGAAAAACTTACTAAGAGGATAAGAAAGAAAAGGTGGTCGTGAAAAAAAATTGCAGTCCTCTGTACCAGATCTGTCCTTGGTGCAGCTGTATGGCTTTCTTGGTTAAACCTCGTGTTTGGCTTTGTGCCTACGGTCGTCTCTGGTGGACAAGCACAGCTGGGGAAGGAGTTTATCAGTGTTCCCCAAACTGATACGAGGCACCTGCCTCTCTAAGCGTGTTGGGCAGAACGTGCTGATATCTGCAGTGCTGCTAAGAAATCTACTTCCATCATACGTGTGACCTGCGATAGGGAACTGCTCCTGATCCTGGGTTCGTTCCCTGTTCAAGGTCTGCTTCACAGACCTCCTCTTTGGGTGAAGGGAGAGTGATCCCGATCCTGCTTCTCACAAAGAGAAGACCACAGCATGAATATAAATAAGTGGCTTTTGCCTCTAGCGTGAAAGGTTCTTGTAACAGTTTAAGAGACCAAACCAAATTCTCTTTCTCTTCTTTACCCTCCCAAACTCCATTTTCTCTGTAGTATGGTTGCTAAGGAAGAGATGAGGAAACTGCCTGCATTTTAATAGCAGCCGTTGTTGCTGCAGTAGAGAAAAGAGGTAGTAGAATGTGAGATAGTCTCAAATAGTAAAGAAATAAACTTCTGCTTAACTGTCCCTTTGCCCAGGCTTGCTCCAAGCTATTCTTTAAAATGCATTGAGATGAACAGAACCATATGGCTGCTGTTCCCACCAACAGGGGATGCTTGCAAATTGTGAGGATCCACAGTGTATCGGCTGCTTCTCCTTCACCCCACAGAGGGACATGAATTTTTGGCATCCCCTTCCCAGGGTGGCAAACTGTCATATAATCCCTGCAGTTTGGGTGTCATTTACAGTCTGCTTCACTTAAATGCTTCTCTGTTAACTGCGCAGTCTGCTTAAATGCAAAGCCAGCATGTATTCCCCATCAGCAGTTGGTGGATTAAAATGCTGTTAGGCTCAGAAAATTGCCTTTAAAAAAGGCCCGAAAAGTTTCCTTTTCTTTGTTGGTAACCCCCATCCTAGCACGTTCTGTGTGACGGGGGGGGGTGTCGTCGACAGCGCCAGAACAACGCAGCCCTGGGGAAAAAAAAAGTCGTCCGCCTCAGCAACTGGAGTTATTTTCAAAATTAATTTTGACCATTGTTTACTCACTTATTGATCACAAACTATCATAGCTGAATTTTTCTTATAGCTTCTTGGGGACCCTACAAAAAAAGCTGGCAATGCTAACCACCCTTTGGTGCTTCCATACAGAAAGGTGTTGCAACTGGAGCTTACCAGGTGCTGCTCTGGCTGGTGTATGAACCAGGATCTAATCTGGCTTCCCATCGAAGCATGAAAGGGCTAATGCGAGTCAACATTTATTTTCGAAGCAGGCACAGCTAAAAAATGCTCAGAGACCATTTTTGATGTGAAGGAAAGGTTTTCTCACCGCATCTCCAAGGGACTGAATTCAGTCATAAATGTAAGTTATAACCTCTGCTGAAAACCACGGCTGATGTGCTGCATGTTCCAAAGCTGAATTTTGACATTGCTTACTGGTCAAATGTGACTATTTAGTCAGAAACTAGGAAAAAAATTCTCTTCTCGATGTGATTAGAAGGACTGCTGCTGGGTAAGTGGAGAGGTGGCTTCACCCTTCAAAGCAGTAGTTACATGGCACGGTGATATTTGAGTTAGAGGCCCCAGTTCTGCACAAAACAGCTGTGATGATTTTGTTCAGCAAATATCCCACGTCGTCAAAGTCATCTTTTATGGTTGTATATTATAATTAAGTTAGTTGGATATAGGCTGTTGGTTTAATCTAATGGTGTTATACACATTGTACTGAAAAATTGAAAAAATATGTGTGGGCTGCAAATGGTGGCCTAGTGCCACGTTTCCTCAGGCTGTGGTCTGTGACCCTCACAAAGTAAACCCACTCAGACCTACTCAAGTGCTAGGGCAGTGAAAATCCTCCTAAAAAATCTTCATCGCTACTGACAGGTAGAGGGCTTGGTGTACTCCCTGGCAGGTTTCCATCCCAGCTCATGCTGTATTAATGCTTTCTTGTGAGTTAAGGGGATGCTGTAGCACAGGGCTTTCAAATGAGGGGTGTGCAGAGGTGCTGAACAGCGTACAAATAAATGACCGTGAACCCTTATGAGCATTAAAGTGCATAGTTTGCTTTTTACTGCTTTTACTTACGCTTGCACTTTCCTCAGCTTAGATAATGAAGTTAGGCTAATTTCGCTTGTTCTTCGGTAGTTTCTCTTTCTAATCACGTGGCTTATTGATTGGGTTGCAAGGATGAATTTTTCTATCAAGCAGACTGTTTTCACTGAATTTACAAAATCGCTGAATCACGTCTGTGAGTGTAGAGCCTGTCTCGTTAATATGCGGTGTATATCTTGCACTCTCCCTTTTACACAGGTATCCCAGCCCAAATTCCAGGGAGTTCTGCCTCTATGGGGTTTTGTTTGGCTATAGCAGCCTTCCTCCCTTCCTGTTCTGCGCTACTGCTCGCGCCGTCTCCGTTGTCATCCACCATATGGCTGTGCCTAATCATTACCTTGGTTGGGCAACCTTGAGTATCGCTTGGGATTCCTTAGAAGAAAAGATTTGGGAGAAATGTGAACACCGACTCCCTTTGGCAGAGAGTCTGTATTCAACCTAACACGCTGCAGTTCAGAGCTGTGTGCTTCTCTTCAAAAAACACAAAATGCAGAATATTTTTTAAAATTTGTTGTCATAAACCTGTCCTGGTATGTGACATAGCCTCTAAGATGAGATTTTTATTTATTTTTTTTTTTGGTCTTGAGATGCAGAGGCTGCAGTCTAGTTTCTGTAGTAGTTCTAGTCACACTATTCAACACGAAGTGTGGCTGAGAAATCGGAGAGCTTTCGGATCTGGATGTGTAAGGGCAGGCACGCTGTTGCACGTTTAGATGCCGAGCTGCAAAAAACACCTTAGCTCGTTGTAAATATTTGTTCTTGCTACTGCTTACTACTAGTGCACCCCTGTACTACGATTAGACTTGTGCGTGGCCTGAAAGCATCCATATGGGTGCAACCTCTGTGTATTAAGCATATACTGCTCTGAGCTGCCACCAGCCATGAGCAAGGCAGAAGTAAGCTCTGGTCGTGGAATATGCCTGTGGGTTCCTTATTAAGGCAACTTTATGGTAAGACAAACAAAAAGTAATCATGACTTGCTGTATTTCGCTAACAGTCTGACTCTGTAGATAGTAGCTGTATCGCGATGTTATTTGTCTCTTAGTACCCACCCCCAATTCTTGTCTACCCCTCTTAAACTGCTGGCAGCAGTCCTCTATACCAGCTCCCAGATTTCTCTGGAATGTTTTACTAATTCTTGGAACGGTTCATTAGAAATATAAACACCTTGTTCAAACTTTAACTATAATTCAGAATTTTTCATGCTTGTGAAATAAATAAATTACGCCCAATTTTGTGTGGGCAAATCAGACAAGCATGCAAAGCTCACAAAATGTTGCACTGACTGTGACACAAGTTGAATGAAAGCGGTGAGTAGAAGGGTACCTGTATGGAACTTAACGTATAGCCTGCAGATATATACTCTCCTTTATATGACCTGATTTATTCCTGGTTTGAAAATTGATTTAAAGGTTAAGTACAGGGCTAAAGAAAACAGAAGATTGTTGGTTTGTGATTGAAGGACTTACACTCCAGTCTGTCTTTGAGTAACTTTGATTTTCTCTGGTCATTCTAGACCTTTGGCTGAGCTCCATGTCCAGCAGCCTTGGATTGGCTCTTGGGACATCTGTTAATCTATATATAGGATTCACACACTTGCACACGTAAACAGGTGATCTCCTAAATATATGAAATGGCATTGGGAACTCCAAGTACTTATTTAAGCCAAAATGAATTCAGGAGTGAACTGAAGTAGTCCTTTTTGCCCTCCTCCCTGCCACAAAAATAAGCTGTATTGGAGAAGTGCATTATGTGCCGATTATAATTTGAGCTTAATACGTATGTATATACATTCATAAATCCCAGGATTTACTTGGTGCTTATTAAAAGTATCCTGAAAATGACCTTTTTCCTGTTCTCCAGTTTAGTCCTCTTGACAGTTGCTAGTTTCTTGCTGTGAAGGGACATAGTGTTTAAAAATAAAAGGTGCATATAATGGGTAGAGAAAAAGGGTAGAAGATGGTAACTGATACAGGAATAAGATATATTTAGAAAATTCATATGGGAAGCTGAAGTCAGGAAGGGAATTTTAAGTCATTTGATGAAGTCTCTAGCTATCTGGCTGAGACTGATTTCTAATAAATCTGGAAATAGCAGGGAGACTTCAGAAGAGCAAAAGACCAGTAACATTTTGCATCGCTACTGGAAAAGGGTGAGTGAGTAAGGAGTGGCTAATCTGGTATCGGTTCCAGGAAAAAAAACATGGAAAATTTGATAAAGAATTTAGATGGTGTAAGAATAGCAGTATAATCACACTATTCAGCTTTTCAGTTTCTGAAAACAGGTCTGCTCAAATGCCATTTTGTTGTTCGGATGTGTGAAATTTGGTTGCTAGGGGTTTTGTCGGGGTGTTATAATGTCTTTAACTTAGTAGTGTGGTATATTTTGGTTTTAAAAAGTATCTTTGAATTTAATGAAGTACTGCTTAAGTGGATTAAGAACCGAGTATAATCAAAGAAGAAAAACGTTTCTGGTTGGGATCAGCCTGGTGCAGTCTGGAAACAAATGCAAGATGGTAACGGTGCGGATGGAACAAAGAATAGTGGAGGTATAAATGATGACATTAAAAAAAATGGTTTAGGTCATTTAGACAAACTGAGACAGTTGGGCAAAAAATAAAGGTGAGGGCAGAGTTATGCATTAAGGAGCAAAAATTGCCAGCTGCACCTGTGTGGGGGAGTTTTTTTGCTGAAAATCCCTGACTCTGGGAGGTGAAAGGTAAATTGTAGATGTAGCTGGAAATGGCAGAGAAGGTAGATGGTCCAGCAAGTAAATAGCAAAGTGGCAAAAAGGGCTAGCGTATGCTGCTAGATGTGTAAATGGGAAGGTGTGAGTAATAATGAGATTATCTGCGCTTAAAGCTGGGGAGATGGCCCTGATGCTATAGGTCTGTGCCTTGTCTGTATGCATTTAGTGAGATGTGCTAATTTAGGGTATGGAAATGAGTCTCTGAAATGGCTCACTTGTGGAAATAATGCCGTACAGTGAGAGATTTAATGTGCCGTTACCTAGTAGGGCTGAAATCACTTACTGCTGGAAGGATGAAGTCTCACTCCCACCTTACGTTAGTGTTAGCAAATACCTGGCAATGCAGTCGTCCTCTTGGGCTCACTAATGAGACAGAAAACTTTTCCCTCTTTTCATTGTGCTGCGGTCTCTGTCGTGTCGGTGAGTCCAGCCACCGGTCGGGAACATGAGAGGTGATGCGGGGAGATTTGACTCTGTTGCAGCAAGCTATTCGATCAAGTGCTCGTGTAGATGTGTCATCACCTGATTTGGGGTTTGATCGCCTCAAAACGAACCCAGCAAATGAAAAGCCCTGTGAACAGGCCAGCCGCGAGACTGTATTAGCCCTCACACTAACACAGAAATAGGAGTGCGATCGCATGCCGGGTGGGAGGAAGAGTCTGGGTCTACGGCTTCTGTTAGCAGTTTCACGGCCAAACGAAGGGCCTGTTCCTTCCCCTCTGCGTTCCCTCCTCCTCCTTCTGGCTCTTGGCTGATCCCCCCCAGAATTAGCGTGGTGCTGCGTACACCCTCCCTTCCTCTCTCCCTTCCCCATACTGAGGGAAGTCGTTTCCAGCCCAGGATACATATATTAAGAAACCCTAGTTTGGCTTAAGATTTTTTGGTAACTTGGTTGCACGCTGTGTGCACAGAAGTACCTCCACAGGTACGAAATATATTCTCGCTGTCGTAAACCTTTCAAAGAAAGGCGCATCAAGAACCAATGGAAGTGGAAACTAGACAAATCTAAGTGAAAACGTAAGTGTGCATTTAAGTGAGGGTGATTAACCGCTGTGCAAGCAACCAAGGAAGAGATGGATCTCTTGTTAACTTCATGCGAAGACCAGAACCTTTACTGGAAGGTGTGTCTTAGTCGAATGCAAACTGCAAATAGGAGATTGAAAGAAACAGGTAAAATGTGATGACGTGTGTAAGCAGGCGAAATGGCATCTTCTCCTTAAACTTTTTGATCCCTACTTTAGGGAGTGTACGGTACGAATTTGGATATAATGTGTGAAATGAATGTATGGGACAAAGTACTTGAGCAAGGAAGTGTAAGGGTTTTCCTGAGATTGCATCGTTTTGCTCTCTGGTGGTTCCACTACATTTGCGAGGACTTCTCTTGTGTGGACTGTACAGCAGAGAGAAGCTTGACAGAGAAATTGAAATGAAAACAGAGAAGATGCCATGCCATTCATTTGATAATATTTTATGTTGAGTATACTTAGGAGCTTGGGCTTGACTGCAAAAGGATTCAGTATCTATTGATGCTCACTCAGGGGTTGTCCTAAATTGAGATGTATGTGTGTGTGTGTGTGTGTGCGCACACGTGCACGTGATTTTTTTCTTCAGTTTTGAAAGGTCCGTTTCATATGGAAGCTGTCTTTGACTGTAAGAACAGTCTCCAGAATGTTGCTTTGATGGTATAGTTTAAAGGGAAACTGCTGTTATAATCTAAATGTTGAAATAATGACTATTCCAGAGATTTACATTACAAAAAAGAATAGATAATTGCATTTCATACAGGTCACCTGTTAGGCTAAAATAAATAGGAAAAATTCTAGTGATAAGGGATTCCTTTTGCTGTGGAACAAGGACACTTCTAGATATATCCATGACATTTCACTTTTGTGAGGTGTTTCTGAAGGTGGATTTCTGCGTTGAGGAAGGAGACCAGCCTCGTAATTTAGAGTAACGACCAATAATTTTGTCATATCCATTTAATCCGCACATGGTCATTAGAGTTTTCAGGAGTCATTAGCAGCTGGGCTGGCACTCTATGTTTATTGGAGGACTGTCAGCCCGTGTTTCTCTTTGTTTTTTAATATTAATGGTTTGGAAAGAAGTTGGTGCTCTAGAAAAATGGAGAAACGGGCCCGGCTTTGCGGATTTTTATCACCCTGCCAAGACCCTGCGCAACTTCCTCTCCCTGTTGCCCGCAGCAGAATACGGAAACCTGACGGCCGAGGGGCACTTCTGCAATTGCAGTGGGACCGGGGAGCAGGGTGCGAGGGGGGCCTCTTTGTTCTGCTGCTCGCTAGCGCCTTGGCATCCGAAGAAGAGAACAAGATGCCTTTCAAAATGTCCCTTCGGTTGTTTCTTGCACTGATGGGTTTCCTTCTCTTCCCTCTCTCTGCTGTCGTGCAGTGCTGCAGTTGAAGCTCCAGCAGCGACGCACACGGGAGGAGCTGGTGAGCCAAGGGATCATGCCGCGTAAGTATCACTTAAACTCTTTGTCTTGATGTTTTTATGCATGTTTTTGAGCGGAGAACGGTTTCACAGAGGATTCGAAAGATCGGGTTCTCTGTTTCTGCCTGAGAAACATCCGATGTGAGCCCCACCCTGTCCCTCCCAACGTGGTCCTTTCTGAAGTGTTGGTACGCTAGGTACGGGGCCACCTCTGGTACTGAGGAAGGGAGTAATGGCTCCAAGTGTAACTGTCCTCCAAAACAATGTTTGTATTTGATCACAGTGCACACAAGAGTCTTCTGGAGAACATACTATGGTAGAAGTGCCTTATGTACTTGGTGCATGCTGGTAATCGCTCTTTTAACAGGCTTCCTGCCCCTGCAGTTTCTGTTCTTGTTTGTCAGCTTCCCGGACCTGTGAGGCAGTTGTAACTTTGTATGTACGTATTCCATAAACCGACTGAAAACCTCACAAATAGTGTTGTCATCCTTTTGTACCTCCAAACGAGATGACTTATAGATAACAACTTGAAGCAAGACCAAAGAGCAAATGTTTTATTTTTGAGGTCCTCTCGGTTTCACTTAACAGCTTTAGTAAAAGGCGATGGGTCAGGTATATGTTTTCTTCTTTCAAAAACTTGCTCCCTTCTCCATTTCACAAGCCTCACTTGAAGACAGTGTAGTAATGAGGAGTTTCTCATTCCTTCTATTTCTGGGGTACGCACTGTAATGTGACACAGGGATGTGCCTTAGACTTTGCTAAAGGCATAAGGTTAGGCTGTCGGCGCTCTCTCTGAATGAAGAGAACCTGTCAGCAGCACTCTGTCAGCTGGAGTGGCTTGCTGGAAGGCAGTGACATGCTCAAGATGTTTCTGGGACCCCTGCTTAAAATTCTATTACCAAATCAAAAAAGAAAGATTCTCCTGCCTGTCTTCTTATTTTTACCTGAGGAACTCACCTACGTGCTTCTACAAGGATACATTTACTTGCTTTTGGATGAAGGACTAGTGTCCCAGTGACTGTGCCCTTTTACTAACACTTCCCAGAAGAAAATGTTCCTGACTTCTTTGTGGTCTCCTGCTTTAGGTGGATATGTATGCAAATACTGTATTAACTTATGTTCAGTACTGGCTTTCTTCAAAGTGTGGCTGGCCAAACTTGTGATTCCTGAGAGGGGTCTGTTTTATGGGCTCTTTGAAAATGGGGCCCTTGCAAGTAATTCAAGTAAGGCACCCAGAGTGATTAGTCATTCTTAAATTTGCTTAAAATATAGCCTAAATAACTAGTCTTTGCAGACTTGTGCCCTCATTTATGTCTCTTACATGTGAGTTTTATGACGGACCAAGGAAGAATGCTCAATGAAATATCATTGTGAAAATATTGGTGACACATGAAAAGGTCCTTTCTGCAATGGAGAAAAACCACTTTAGCAGATCTGTTCTAAACATGATTTGCAATTAGGTCCCTCCAAGTCATGGTATCATTTACCCATACCTGCCAACTGGAAATAACCACACATGGGGAAATGTTTAAAACATTATTTGCCTGGGCCATTTTTAATGAGAAGATCAGATGTGAGATAAATTGTGATGCTTAAAGCAAAAGTCCGGTTTTTAACCTGAAAAGTACAGAGGATGACTAGAGGCCGTGTTCCTCCTGAAGGTGTCTCAGAGCCATGACGGCTTTGCTTCTACTTTTAGCAATTCAGAATTGACATTTTTACTTACTACTGGGAATGTGCAAGTATCCTGTGTTCTTTCATCTCTCTGCCCTGTACCCCCTGTCTGTGAAAACATTTAGGTACTTAATCTTGTTCCTCTGTTGTCTACTGCTCAACGTGGCTATACTGAGCCCCATGTATCCCTCTTGAGTTCGTTAGCCAGGAATGAAGCCCCACACAGCCCTTTATGGTGATTTAACAAAAATACAAAAGTGGGGATCCAGGGGATGGTTTGGTGCTGAATTAAATGAGCTGGAGCGCTCTTTCCATGTGAAATGCTGGTTGGCTTCTAGCCATTATTTTCCATCTGGAGAGTCTTAACACTCTTGAAAAAATTGTGGTAGTTGCAGTTGTATCTACATTAGCATTATAGCTTGTGTCAGGAAGGTGCTTTTGAGGTGAAGCTCCTGATTGCACCTGCCTACTGTACCTTGCTTTGCACTGTGAAATGAAGTTGGAGAGTTGGATTAAATTGGGATGAAAGTAAACTGGAAAATATTCTGCCTACAGCTGATCAGCATTTGGTCCATGGGACCAGACTACAACTTCTCTGGCACCACACCTCCCATTTCACGTATAGAGTGTGGATGTCAGATCCTCAGCATCAGCTGTTTTTCTCTGCAGATTTGGTCTTCCTATGCTATCCGACATGTTCATTTAGATTAGCCTTTAATACAGATCAGCTCCTGGATCTTGTAGCCAAACAGACATCCAAAAATCCATGAACCAGGTGTGGGAGAAGTAAAAGGTTTTGGTTTACATTAAAAGCTAGCTAGTGTGCAAACTCACTTTGGTACCTTTGGTTCTCCTGGCTGCGATATAAGTCTTACATGGTGATTAGATTCAGCGTGGTGCCCTAGAAGAGAAATTTTATTTCAAGCTGCCATCAACACAAAGTTTTTTGGACACTGTAAATCTGGGGAGTGGGAGAAGACACGTTTTGTGTCACATTAAATTGAGAGGGAGAGTCACACCGCTCTTGCTTTACTTGTTCAGAACAGAGCTGGGAATTGCTTACTTTGTTCCCACGTGGAATTTTGTTTATATGGTAGAGAGGAAAGGCAAATGTTTCAACATTTTTTTTACCAAGTACACTTAATCTCGCTCGAATAACCTTTCCAACCCACCAGCCACCTACAGTAGGGCTATGCTTCGCTAAAAGATTAGTGTATTGTAGTAAGAAATAAAGCATTTATAAGCAGTGAAAGAGGATTCAAAATAATTGGGTTTTGTGCTCCATTAATTCTTCTTGCTTTTCTGTTATCACTTTGTGTAACCTTTTACTGGTAGCAGAATTCATTAGCTGAAGATTAAAATTCTCAATTGCCCATAGAAAAGAGGTGGGAAGCAAGTCTTTGTCTGCATCTGACATACCTGTGATTTGAGCTGGAAGGACTGTATTTAGAAACAAGGAGAGCTGAGTTCTCATATTTATTCAGGTTTTGGCCTATTTTCTGATAGTGTAAATGGACAAGTTTGTTCACTATTTGCATTTTTTTGTAGCTATGCAGAGGTGATTTTCATCTTCTCATCCTCATAAAATGCAAGCTAATGCACAAAATCTGCTGTCTGTGCTCAGCTCTTTGAACTCTCATGCTGTAGAAGAACAGTCAGATGCTGTCAGTTTTTACAGTGTTGAATTTAAAGGTTACAGCTATTGTAAGGTTTTTCGGGGGAGTATTAAACACCCAGTTTTCCAGCCTTGAAAAGAATGTTTAAAACAGTAGCTAACCTGCATCTGAGTAGAAAGACATGTGGAAAGTATCTTCAACTAAACCAGCAAAAATTCTGTGGGGGAAAGACGTTTGGCAAATGTAGCAATACCCTGCTTTGCAAAATATGTTGTGCTTTTTCTCTTTCGCAAGGTTTAAAGCTTCACGTGCCCGTTGTTTTGTCCATTGGGATTGTGATCTTTGGCTTCTGGCTGCAAACACAAAATATAGGCAAGGATGCAAGGTTGTCATGTGGCACAATCCTGCAGGAAAGCTGCTGTTGTGACCGTCAGATTCACCCTAAGCAGGCGAAACAGAAGCAGAAGATGATTTCTGGCAGCATGCCTTGTGTTGCTCTGTAGCACTGCTTTGTGAATACCTGAAAGTTGACACAGGCAGCCTTTGAAAAGGGCATCGTCTGGACTGCAAGCTAGGAGGAGAGTGGCTGCAGAATTCCAGGCAGAGAATTTCCAGGAGCTGCTTTTTCACTTCAGTGTATTTGATGTTTGCTGAGTTTTGTGCCCACATCCAACTACTCTGACTGCATGTTTGCATTCCAGGATGCAAGATATGCAGAATGCATAAATGTATGTATAATCCAAAAAGGATGGAGTTTGTGCTGTTTTTCTAATGTGACTGTTTTTACAGGTGCTGAGGTGTTTCCATGCTATAGGTCTGCATTACCAACGCTCTGATGCAGTTTTCTACTTGGACATGCAGCCTGTTAGTTGCTTGAGCCTATTTCCAAATACAAGATTTGTGACTCTTGTGCTGCTGGGTTGCAGACTCTCCTGAGGAGAATCTGTTTTATCTCTGGACTACACGAGGGGAGCATGACATAGTTCAATTGCAACACGTCACACGATTAGCAATGATGGTAATTCAGCAGGCGGTCTAATGATTATAATCTCATTAGGCCTCTCGTATCACTAGCTGCATTTTTTTTTGTAACCATAAGGTTAATGGATAAAATTTAATATTTGTTATAAAACTAAAATACAGTATTTGCTTTTTTGAGGGCTGTGATACATTGCTGAGATTTAAGTCTAAAGGAATTGCCATTTAGTGCGGACACTTAGTGATTTAAGGATACAAAACACGGGTTATGCTTTGGCATATCAGTGTTGATCATCATCTAGGCAAAGCTTGTTAACTGATCTTCTGCATCCAGCTCAGGTACCATCACAAGAAAACAAGGATCTTTGAGGTATTGATTTCAGGAAGTGAAATGCTTGCCACCTGTGAGTTTCTAAAGTTAAACCGTGTCTCTAGACTTTATCATCTCAACCCCAAAATTTGGCCATACATCCACCCTTGTGTTTGTGTTGGGTAGCTAAAAATTGTATTGCTGCTTTAGCCTTTACATGATAGTCTAACCACTTGTCAATTTAAAAAAAATAATTTGATCGGTGATAATGATGCACTTCCAACTTTATTGCATAGCTCTATATTTAGTATTTCATTCATGTTCGTATTTTCTTATTAAGCTGCCAGTTTTAAACCTGAAACTTGTTAATATAGTGTATGAGGTGGTAGTTGAAGGAGACCTGGCCTTTGAGGATATAGTCAACTTCTGGTTCGTGTTACAAACAGTAGGTACAGCAGAACATATTAAATGTTGTCAGAAACAAAAGAAAACAAAAAACCCAGTTTTATAAATTGTTTAACTCTTAATTGTGAAATAGGAGCATCTTTTGATGTATGTCAAAGAAAGGAGAGGCAGTAAGCTGTTGGAACACACACAGTTATATCCAAGTGCAGTATTTTTTGTGGCAAGAACTGTTCTGAAGTCACGCCAATGACTTCAGGTGCAATTCTTCATGTCCAGACAATATTGTGTCTTCTACATAAACGCTAGGATGGAAGATGAACTGCTACGCCTATGTGGAATTTTACTGATTTGGAAGTGTTGCGGTGTGGCTATGCAGTCGGCATTTCAAGATTGTTGTGTGTTACACTGGAACTGCAGAGAAAGCGATTGCTTTAACGCCCTGAAAGAGCTCTTCTGCTTTACCTGTCTGCTGCGTAACGTGTTCCCGTCATTCTCTCGCTTTGTGGTGACGTTCCCTGTAGGTTTTGGAATATATTTATAGTAACAAAACAAAAATACAAATTTTTCCTTCCCTGCCATCTAGTGTCTGCTATTCTGCCCATTGGTGACTGCTTCACTTTCATACCTTTTCTCCACAAAACAAGCTGAAACAGTACTTTCATTTAGGATGGGGAGTTAAAAACAGATGTATGGACTGTAAATATTGTTAACTCCCAGACTCGTTTAATAAAAAGTTGAAACCTGTAGAATCTTCAAGGTCTAAAAATAATAACAACTTTTTTTAACACTCCATTTAACCTCTAAACCTTGCTATTTCCTGGTTCGTTGTGTAGAGAATTGGACCTCAAATACAGAGGCTGCAGCAGTATGTTTGATACACTCAGTGCTACGCTCCGAGAGTAAGGCTGGAACACTGGGCAGGTATCATAAACCGAACGAAAGCTGTAGAGGACACTTGCAGCTGTATTTCTGTTTGTGGCATGTAACACAGAAATCTGTAACTGATTTTACTTTAATTTGATCATCTACCTGTAACTTGTCTGCCGGGAATGATTTGCTAGTTCTTTGATCTCTTTTCTTGAAGCACAATTTCAACGCCTTGGGGCTTTGTGTGGAGAAGGAGTCCGTACATTTAAGCTGAGCGCCTCATTTTCAGGGGCCTAATAACTGAACCTGGTTTGTTTATATTTTTAGATAGCTGTCTGTGTTTGTTTTCCATGTGTTTATATCATCTGTGATTAATAAGACACGGTCGGAGTAGGAAAGTTCACTGTGTTAGTAACGGAAATGAGCTGTTTGCTCTTTCTGAAGTTGTAGAAAGACAAGGCCGTGCTCAGGGGTTTAATGGGCTGTGTTTAGTCCTTGATCCCTGCAATGATAAAAGATTTAACTCTGCCAGTTGCAAGAGAAACATAATAATTCAGGGGAGTAAAATTTTTTCCCTTCGTGTTCCCGCAGTCCTCTTGGATTCGTTCTTACTCGTTGGCTGGGAATGGTCTCTCCATTTTCTTCTCATGGCCCCACACCTCCCCAAGACTGAGCGCTCTGTAAAGTTGTCAGAAGGGTTTGCAAAGGGCGATTATCCATCCAAGAAGCAGGCATCAAGTCTGGTCTAAGCAGGCATCAAGTCTGGTCTAGGAATGCATGGCTCAAGGGTTCCTGGTGGAAGTTCCTTGTCTCCCTTTTCCTCTTCAGTTTGGAGGTGGTATAATCCTAATTGTAATGAAACTTTATCTGTTTTATTTTTCATTTCAGGATTTAGGTGTAATGTCTTTTGAATGCCAAGAGTTAATGGCGATGGACGGAGTGGGTTATACGTTATCTGTGTTTGCTGTAAATGTTCTTTGACACAAAACAGTAGCCATAGTCACCCATAGATCTGATAACTGTTACCATGGGTGACAATTTCCATTTTGGTCCTAAAGAGGGTGAATGTTCTGAGAAATTACACACACATCTGTTAGCATTTAAGTTAACTCAGTGTTGGGCCTTGAAAAATCTCAGCCCTTTCTGTCAATAATTTCACACGTTTGCTGTGACAAACCTACACTTCAGGCTTTTCACGCAGTTAAAACTGATGAAAATCTTAAACTTCAGCTGCGTGGTAGGGGAGGTACCGCTGTAGTAAGTTACGGATGATTTTGCCGAGTTGCGGACGTGGGCTCTGGAGCGGGGCTCGGTTCAGGTGTTGGAAGCTGCTCAGCTGATGTGTGGCTCCGTGGCGAGCTGAGCTGAGCTGAGCTGAGGCAGGGTACCACAGTCCCACCTGTACGGATGCTCACGCAACCAGGGCAAGCCCAGTTCAGGGAGCTGGAAAGCAGCTTCTGTGGGGAACAACAGCTCCGTGAACCAGTACGCTGAGCTGGCTCGTGAGTGTTGATGCAGGAGAAGGAGTGGCTCTATGAGGTAGGGTGTCAGGAAGGAAGGGCTTCTTCAGCTCTGGCTTCCACAACAGCCCGAACCTCACCAGACAACCTAGCTAATGTGGCCTTTGGTCGGCTGCAATCTTCTGTGCCGTATCTCTGTTGATTGGAATAGCTTGGTAATAGGGAAGACTCGGTACAGCTGTAGCTCTGTAACTGTAATGCTTTGACGGTGCTGGCAGCAGTAACATGGGGAAGAACCTTTCTCCAGCTTTTCTTCTGTTTGAGACTAGAAACACTCATAATTCTTTAATCACAATGACATTGTTATTGAGGGGCGTCATTGAAGGGCAAAGCTGCATTTGTTTCGGTGCCAGAGATGTGTGTCTCACCTTCATAAAAATATTTGGATTAGGTTTTTTTAGGTCAATCTTTAATTTTCTGAGTTTATATATTTTGGGGTTTGAATAATCACAATTTACCATTTGGAGCTTCTTTTCTTATCCTTAACTTGATACTCAGATCTTGGCCTTAATCTAAGGGCTCTTACCAATGGCAGGGGTATGAAATCAGCAAGGATTCTCAAGTATGATCAAGTCTGTGTACTGGATGTGAAGCTCCCTGGAGCTGCGTAAGGAGAAGAGGGTGCTGATGGAGATCTCGTCTCTCTCACCCGTGTATTCCCCACTCCCTTTTCGCGTTTCTACAGCATACTGCTCTTTGATAGGCCCCACTAGCAAGGTGACAGCTCCTTCTTTGCATGTGATGCAGTTTTTGAATACTTTTTTTTTCTTCCACGCTATGAGAAATGCTTTTTGGAAGTGGGCTGAGGATGAAGGGAGGAACAAAGTGCCTTGCTCCGTTGCTTGAGTTTCATGCCTCTTACCGAACGCTACACACCAAAAGCTGTGGGGTGGGAGCCCCACCCTCAACCGACAGAGGAAGTCGTCGAGCCTATTTGCAGCACTTTATCTCATCTTTTTTACGAAAGCATAGTAAACAAGGGAGAGAAACTAGAATTTGGTAAAGAGCAGGGGTGAGTAGCTGCAGCAGGAGGCCTTCTGCCGTTCTGAGTTAAGTCAGGATGGTTGAGGTTGGGTTTGGACATGACATGGAGCTGCTCTTTGTCATAGCAAAGGAAGATTTTACCTTTCCCTCAGGAACTGATCGAACTAAAGTCCAGGATTCTTGACTCAGTATTTTGAATTTAGCTGTAGCCTTTCTACAAACATTGCGTGTTGTCTGACCAACTGATTCGCAACTCAAATATCACCTTGTTGCCTGTGATGGGCTAGATACTATGGCCAAGGAAGGCTCGTGTGCCGTTTCTCCTCTGTCAGCCTACATGTCTGATAGCCTCCAATAGCGATCTTACCAACTGCAGAGGGTTTTGCAGCCTCTCCTCCCCCCGAGACGCTTGAGCTATGAGGATCCGTGAAGGCACTTTTGCCTTTCATTCTTACCTTTATTTGGTTCCTTGCAAACCTTGGTGTCTTCTGTCAGCTGCATAAGCAAATGCAGCGTGTACAGATATTTTGACCTCTTTTTCTCAGCAGTTGGGTCAGTCCCCTTCCCCTGCTATGTTTCATTTTTAGAGTGACTGAATTTGGTTCTGATTCCACTTATTTCTCATAGTAGATAACAGGAACTTGAAGATCTGTATATGAGTATCTTTGAAAGCTTTGCAAGGCTAAAATTTGCTTTCGTACACTGAACAGAAAATGTTTGAACCATTTTGCCCGGCTTTTTGTCTCTGCTGTTATATTGGAGATTGGGGTTTAATTCCTGGGCCTTGATTCAGTCTGTTTGTAGTGGCACCAGTTTTGATGCTTTGCAGCAGTATCTCCCTTCCTTCACACATTGCCATCTTCAAAATGTGGCTTGGACTGAGGGAACACCATTAATTCATAGGAATTAACACATTCCTTTGAAGCGAAGGCTAGTTTTGTATGGAAAGGTGTGCGTCGTTGTCGATGGTCCTGTGTGCTGCTGCTTAGCTTTGGGGGGGTCGGATGGGAGAGGAGTAGTTGCAACATATAGCTGCAAACATTTTTGAAGCAGGGTGGAGGCACAAAACAGTTGCATCGTTGATCTCCGAGGAGATTTCTCATGGTAGCTAAGGGTGTGACCACAAAGATACTAATGCTTCAGGAATTCTGGCGATGAAGCATCAAAATGCTCCACAACAAGCAGCAGAGAGACTCAAAAACTAGGATGTACGTGGTAGGAGTTTTATGAGATCCTTGCTAGCCGGCCCATCTGTGGTAGGAAAATCGTGTCCTGCTGTCAGTCATCTAAAAGTGAGAGGTAAAGCTCATCCTCCCAACAGTAGGTGTTGCAAATTGCCAGATAGTTGTCTGAGTGGGACAAAAAGGTGTACAACTCAGTGAAGGGTACCTGCTGGACTGACCTGTCCCAAACCCTGTTGGTGATGGCCCTTCTACCACGAAGCCATTTTTAGTGCTCGTTCAGCCGTTTGTAACATCAGGCTGTTTTCCTAAGGTGGATGGGGCGATCTGAAGACACGGAGGCCGTGGGTCAGCAGCGTGGGGCTCCTGCTGCAGTGCTGGCCTCAAACCCAGCCTCTTGTTTCTGACTTTGACTGGCAGGGCAGTTTTTGCTCAGTTTTGCTGACGCTATTATTTGTGGAGCCGTACTGTAAACCAGCATACCAATCCAGGTTAAAATAACTCTTTCAAAACAACTGTGAACTGAGACCACGAATGGTTTTGTCAGCATAACAGAGGGCTAACGTGCTTTGTCCCAGGCCTAGGTACAGGAACGAGGGTGGAAAGTGTAACTGCAGTTTATTGACAATGAAAATACCATGCACATAGCACGTAGAAACAAAATCAGGAAGGCAGGGAAAAGGTATACCTAACTGAAATCGAGCGTTGCAGAAGTTACTTCTGCGTTCTCAAATATCTCGGTAGAAGAGAAAAATAGAGGAATTTTTTTCTGCATACGGTGGAAAGCAAAAAGTCCCATCAGCTAATACTTACTGTTGTCGTTTGGCAAGTCGTTTTTTTCTCTGGCAGCACTGGTCTCATCAGGGGCTCACCCAGAGTTTTGCGGGCAAAGCTAGTGAAGCTGACCATGCAGTTAACTAGATCAAGGATTTGAACCGAGTTAACTAGTACCTCTTTTTGGGGAGGGGCAAGTGCCCTGGGGAGGTGTTGGAGTTACTTTATGGTGACCATTCCCTGGTACAGCTCCCTCTGCGGTAGGAGTACAATTGGAGCATCAATGGCAAGGCAGAAATGCGTGGGACATGGGGAAGGGGAGAAAGAGGTCATTACTTAATCTGAACCTACCACCAGACTAACTATTTGCTGAACTGCCTCCTCAGGAGGTCAGGGTGTTAAAATGTCCTTTTGCACTTCTTGGGTTTAGCAAGGTGCTTGACGCAGGCTCCCCTGAGGTTTTTGTAAGCAAGCTGGGACAACTCGAAGCTGCATCTGCAACTGGTGAGAGAACAGTATTGAAATAAAGGCTTGGTGCCAGACTGGGAGGGTGTGTTGAGCAGGGCTTTTGGGTGAGGTGGGGAGGGAGAAGGCCGGTGTCTGATACTATTAAGTATTTTCAGTAATTTGACGTAAAGAAGGGAACCGTGTGCGTATTTGTTAAACTTGCAGGTTAGTAGGCTGTGAGGAGGGCAGGATTAGGACTCGCAATATTTCGAGAAACTGAGAAGGACAGGACAAAACCAAAGGAAAATGCAGAGTTTCTACATTTTGGTGCGTCTAGTCAGTGGCATGAATTGAGGATGGAGAATGGCTGGCTAGATAGCAGCTCTGCAGAAGAGGACTGGAGACCTGTCATGGTTTGTGAGCCAAGCACAAATGAACATGTTATGCATTTTACGTACACAAAAAAGGCAAACTGGCTGGGACATGTAAGTGAGAAGTATTATTTAATAATCATTTAGCTCTATAAAAGCTGATAAAGCCTAGGCTGGAATATGTACCCAATTTTGGACACTATACTTCGAGAAGAATGCAGATCGAATGGAAGGAGTCCAAAAGACAGTAAAGAAGCAAAGGTCTGGAAAATGTTATCTATAAGGGAAGGTTGAAACAACTGTCTTTGGTCATTGTATGTAACAGAACACTGTAAGAAAACCAAAGTTTTCAACTATGTAGGGATAGATGCAAAGAGGAAGAGAATAAATTGGTCTTGTTAATGATTGCAGGTAAGGCAGGGAATAATGAGTATAAATTGTAGGAAGGGGAATGTAAGTTAGACGTTCAGAAAGGTTTTTAAATAGCAAGGACATCTATGTACTGGGCTAATTTCTCTGCAATAATATTGCATTTTTTCATCAGAGGGCTTCAAGAACAGGTTAGAGAGACCACTGTGAAGGATTAGTTTAGTATATTTTTACCTAGCCTGAGCAATCAGAAAGCATTAAGTGATTGGAATGTCTTCATCCCTCTTTTCTGTGGTTATGTCTGCTGCTTCAAGAACCCAGGGCTGTGGACATGAATCCCGCGTCAGTGACAGAAGTGCTGCCCCGTGCCTGCCTGCTTACCACTGCTTCTGCTCCACCAGCTAAGCCCCTCGTTTGTCTACGCCGTCAGCGGGAGCCAGGATAGCTGATACGGCTGAGAACAGTAAAGCTTTGTCAATAGGGGTAATTTTGAGTGAAATGGGTAAAGCAGCACTCAGGTGAGCATGCCAGAAGGTTACGGGGGGCAGGAGTAGTTTTGCAGGGATTGGTGTCAAGTGGCCGGGAAGGGCAGTGGTAGGAGCTGGAAAAGGGGCACATCTGCATTGTGGGTCTCCTCTAGAGCTTACCTGGAGCCTTACTGCTTCCAGGGTCTTCGTAGCATTTGTTTTGTGGTTTTTTGTTGTTTTTTTTTTTTTCCCCGTTTGCTACAGTAGAGTTAACAGAGTTGCTCCGCAGCTCGGGGCTATGTAGTCATTTCAAAACCAGAAAAATGTGCAAGGCTTAGTTAGCTTCGACTCGAGTATGATTTTACAATAGAACCCCTCTCCTGACATGTCAGCCCCATCCCAGGTTGCTGAGGGAAGCAGTGAAGGATTTGTGCCCTCTTGACATTTTCAGAGGTCGAATATGAACTCCTCTGTCATGTTGCCAGCCCAGAGAGCTACAACCCAGTGCTTGTTTCCAGAGGACTAGTCATGAGAGACTGAAATTGTTCTGTACAAGATTCTTCCCCTAGCAGTTTTGCATTACTTACTATTTAATGTGTATGTGTTTTGGGGGAGGGCTTTTCTTTTTTTTTTTTTCCTCAGGGATTCTTTTCTTCTTGCTTTGTTCTTCTCTCTGCAAAAATTTTCCTGGACTACATCAGCTGAACTCCTGCAGTTGACTTTCCTAACCATTTGCTATGGTCAGGGAAATGTCACTTAAAGTTCATGTGCTGCCTTTTACTGACAGCGGAGGTAGGCAGGGAGGGGAGAGGAAAGAGTTACGGTGGTGCCTGCACGTTCTGGTGGTCGAGTGCGTTTGATGACTCAAGGTGAGGCCTGCTTCGCTTGTCTCCAGGGTAGATTTTCATACCAATTTCTATATTGCATGGTATCTTTGCCCAAGTGTACCCGAACTTTTATTTCACTTTTCTGTGATAGGCATACAACGGAAGAAACGCATGTTTAAGTTCAAGCACCTGCATATTCACAAGGAGTTCATGCGGCTTGAAGCGTATTTCCCAATGTTATTGGTTGGTTGCTCGTCATCGAAGTGTGAGGGTCGACTGCCCAGGAGTTGATGTCTCAGCTAACCAGTGAAGTTTTTTGTATTATTTTTGCAGTTATTGCAAAACCGTATCTCTACCCTTACTTTAGTTTATCCCAAAGTGCAATCTGTGCGCTCCCAGTTCACAGCTTGCCTAATTTTCTCTGGTGATTTCTCTCCATAACCAGATTGTACGAAACTATCTTTAGTCTGAACAGGAACTATTTACCCCATCATTGTAGGGGTCTATATACCCACTCGCTATGGTTGGTTTTCACTGATTGTTAATTTATTCTACAAATTATTTTTCATTCACTTCGGTAGTCTGAATCCCATCTGTGATGCCCTGGTGTGTTCAGAATTCCTGGCGTAAGGACTAAATTCTACTCTTTGTCCCACTAATGTGAACCTAGAGGGACTCTGTCTATATTTTGCAGAACATGCGTCTGTCTTAGCACTTTGTCTTTGGCTACTCCATTTTATTCTGTAGGAAAGAGTTCAGAAGTCTACACATGCATTAGAAGTAGTTTCTTACATCGCATTTATGTAAGGGCTTTTATTTTTTAATAGTCTTTTGAGATTTCATTATGAAGTTACATTTGAGAAATATTTAATCATTGGTCTTAAGTGAAAAATAATACGAGTAGACTATATTTCATAGGACCTAGATGCAATGCTTTGGCGTTACTAACTGTACAAGTTTAGATTTCTGTCTTCAAAAGACCCGCAGCTTCTTTAAAGCTGAAGTTTTTTAACTTTGCGATTTAGCTTGATGGTAGTTTAGAAATTTCACCAGGCAGTTTTAAATACGAGTATTTCAGAAATATGAAAAGAAGTTATTATGTTCCCTTCAGCTAGTTCTGAATACAAGCCACGATGTGATTGGTTTTTTTTTTTAAAAAAAAAGAAGCTACTTGGAGATTTGGGAAAACCGTGAGGAGCTAGTGACACTTAGCGTTGTCACCCTCTTTCTGCGGTGTTCCTGTGGGACGTGAGCTTTGTGTGCTCCCGAGGAGCCAGGCAGAGTGAGAGATTCCTCCAGGGTTAGTGCGGTCCTGGACAGCAGAGGATCAGTTTCTTAAAACATGATCCATTTTGGCTCTGGTTTTATACTGGGCCCAAGGGGGCAAGGAGGGCTGTGATAGGGAGAGCTGCTGTTAATTCCTCAAGTCTTGGTTTTCTGTCAACGGGCAGATGTACTTTCCTGTCCAAGTGTTCCTGTTCTCACGATAGTATCTCTTACACGGACCAACGTATATGTCCTGTGGACCTGCAGAATTTGCAACCAGCCCTTGCATGTATACAAAACACAGGTGCAGATGAGGGAAAGACTTGCAGCTTCCTTTGACATTAAAAGGTAGTAAAGAGGATTTACAGTTCATTAGGATCCTCCCCCATCCCTCCAACCATTTCATGTATCTCTTCAATGTTTCAGTGCCATTCCCTTACTTAAGGTTCCTGGATATCTTACTCTGTGTTGGACTTTGTAAAAGGCATTTGTTGGGGGGCTGGTTTTGACTCATGTTCTTGGATCCAACTTTGTCAACAGTGGTTAGTTCAACTAGAAGTGTACCTATGGCAGTCTCTTCAGCGGCCCACAAGAAGTCCAGGTCAGTTCCTGTAGCTCCTGTGCTGTCAAGTGGAGTATGTCCATTCACATTGCTTTATACCAGCTGCAGATCTGGCCCGGGGTGTTGCAAGATGCAGGAGGCAGTTGCTGCGGTGTATTTGTTAACTTGGTTGGCCTGAAGGGACCGAGCAGTGAGAGAACTTCCATCAATTCTAATTCATTCTCTAAATGTTTTCCTCTCAACAGCTCTGAAAAGTCCAGCTGCATTTCATGAACAAAGAAGGAGTTTGGAGCGGGCCAGGGTAAGATGCAATATTGTCTTTAATGTTTTGGGGAAGTCAGGAGTAGCATGTCGTATGTTTTGGGTATCCTGTAGCTGTTAATAAGATGCAGAAGGGAATTGTTCATATTCTGGATGTCATACAGTGCTCTGTAGTCAGAGATTTATTGAATGGGGTGTTCTTTAGCTTGTATGTGGTGGTGGTTAACCCTCAGTGAACTAGTTGTGCCTGAAAACCATTGAATATTGTGCCTGGATTTCCCATGGAGTCTTCTTGCTGGAAGTCACTGATATTCTTCTTCACTGTCCATATACTTTACATTTTTATTTTTATTTTTATGGTGTCTGTTTTGCCCTTAAATGCTCCTATTATGTAGAGCTCAGTTCCACCTTTAAGGAAAGTGTATAGTTTCTCTCTTACCTGCACGTGCACTTGTTCATCTAGGACATTAGAAAATGAAAATTTAACAGAGAAGATCCCCCTCCAAATCTTGTAACGCTGAAATCACGCAGACTTCTGGCTCTATAGAAAGAGGAAGCCAGGCGTCACACTTCATGCAGCATCTTTGTTAACTGGGGGTTTTCTTGATGATTTCTGTTCTCAAAAGGTCTCTGGGGATACTTTTTTCTGATTAGCCTACAGGGGAATAAAATCTGTTATGAGTGCTGGGCTAAGTTTTGTTTTAAAAATGAAAGCAACTTAAGTAAAAAAATAACAGCTGTTGTTAAAACCTATAAGGGAGTGTTAGCACTTTAAACTGTGAAAGTCTTGGAACAGGGGACCAGTGGCTGCTGCTTCTTCCTCATCTTTTTTTCCTAAAACCTTCTTAATAAGTTAGTATTTTGGTGTGGACAATTGAGCAAGTATGGTGCGGTTTTCTGATTGACTTTTATATTTATTTTCTCTGAAGGCCCATCCCGGTGGCCAGTACTTACCGGTCCGTTACCCACTGCTCCCCGATTCCCATTGCTGGGCTGCGTAAAGGGTAACGTGCTCAGCCCAGACAGGGTCATCTCTGTACGTTGCTCTGTAGTGCGTTCTCCAAAGACAGAGCTAAAAGCAGCTATGAAAATGAAATTACTCTTGTCATAGCATTTAGATTCTGCCTGCCAAGGAACTGCATGGGGTCTTTAGCTTAAGAAATAACATATCTTTAAACAAATAAAAGAGTACACCCAAACCCCAAGTCAGCCCTGAATGCCAGCAGTATATGAAAGTATTTGTGGTGAACAATGGAACGAGTGCGTCTGTCTTTAATGGAAACGTCTTGAATTTCACCCTGACACAAGTTAGTGGTGTTGCATAAAAGGGGAAAAGAGGGCTTCAGCTCTTGAGGAAGTCCTTCCCAGTTTCTGTTCAGCGGGGCAGCAGTGCACAATTAGACTGAGGCCATTACATAGGTCATCTTTAGAATAAGCTCATTCTCTGGGTGCTCTGGGACAGAAGATATGCCCCTTCTCTGTTCTGTGTTTATTTAGATCTCAGTAACAACGGAAGATGGTTGTTTCTTGTGTTTGTGCTGTCCAAGATCACCTCAGTCCTGTGTCTGCTCAACTGAACTTGGTTCTTGCTTGTTCTGTTTTTGCTGCAGACAGAGGACTATCTGAAACGGAAAATCCGGTCCCGTCCAGAGAGATCAGAACTGGTTAGGATGCACATTCTGGAAGGTATGGCCCGTGCTAACAGGAAAACATCAACAATAAACTTTATCGTAATTACTTATTTAACAGCTTTCTATCTTGCCTCTGACCCCCAAGTCTGTCTTTCAGTTGGGAGCGGGCAGAAGATCATGCCTGTTGCATGATTTCTTGGGAGGGATTCAAGTCTGCTTGCATGGAGATTCCCAGAAGAATCTGTTACGTGAGCTCAAAGTGTGCAGTTTTGTGTAGCTGAGCAGCAAGAAAATAGAATGACTGTGGATTGCTCTTTCACTAAGGGAAGACACTGTAGAATATCCAAGAGAGAGTGAGGCAGATTTGATCTAATTAATAAGCACCTCCGTTTCAGAGAGGGAGTACTATGCTGCTGCTGAGCACCGCATCTTTGGACACAGGTGAAAGGGAAAAAATGAACGAGAATTGGATGACATCAGTTTGAGAAGAGTGAATTTGTCCTATTCTAGAGTCACAAGGGCTACTGTTGTTATCTTTATAACTTAAATATACATAATATCTAGAATATCTTTATAATGCATAGTTATCTATTGTTATCTGCAATTGTTTTTCTGTACAGTTATCTACTGTTACCTACGGTTACCTTTCTGAATAGAAGTAAAATACTGCTGAGGTGCATAGGTTGACCATTGCTGGATTGATGCCATTTTATTTACTTTCCCCCGACCAGAGACCTCAGCTGAACCCTCCCTGCAGGCTAAGCAGCTGAAGCTAAAGAGAGCCAGACTGGCAGATGACCTCAATGAAAAGATAGCGCAGAGGCCAGGTCCCATGGAGCTGGTGGAGAAGAACATCTTGCCTGTGGAGTCGAGCCTGAAGGAAGCCATTATCGGTAAGGCCAGAGGAGAATCTATGGTGAGGGCATTTCCCACAGGTGGCTGTGGTTTCCTATCAATTCACCTGCCTGTCTTAAGAGAGCGCAATCCCATGGTTGGTCTTGTTTTCCTGTCTCAGGCCCAAGGATTCTGAAAAGCAGAACTCCATCTGGCCCACGTAGTGCTACGGAGACATTAAATTATAGGGAGTATGGATATCCCAGAATAACGTGAATGCAATTGCATACCCTAAAGACTTGAAAGACTGTTGAAGATTGCATTCCCTAGATTCTCTCCTTAAAAATCTCTCTCGGTATAACATGTCAGCAGCCTCGGTCAGGGAGAACCCACTGACTTACTCAGATCAGGGAGAGGAGACAGAATATAAACAGGTGTGATGAAACAAAAGCTGTCTGTGAACTTAAAAACTTCAGAGGATTCAACCCCTTTAAAAATAAACCAGAACAGATGTAAATCATGCCAGTGCCATTCCAAGGGCTGAATTTTTCGAGGAATAGCCTTCCCACTGCCTCAGCAGTGCTCTTTCCCATCTCCCCAGACTGAGCAGTCTGTGTGTGTCTGTGGTTATTCATCCCCTCAAACATATACAGCTACTTCAAAGACAAATGGGACGCAACTGTGAGCAAGACGGAATACTTTTCGTGAAAAAGGAAAAGGGCAGTGTTGTGGGAGAGCCTGGCTCCACTATTGCACAAGAAGTGGTTGAAGAGGAGAAGGTGAACTTGTGAACTGCAGCATTAGAGATGTGGCTTCCTTCTGACTGAGCAAAGTACATCTCTCTGGATTCCTGTTGCTTTTAGGTTAGATGCAAATGATAGTATTTTCCTGCTTGCCAGGATTAATTTGAGATAGGGTAATCTAAGAAACATTAGTACGTTATAAATGTACTCCCATGTGAATTTGTCTACTGGACGTGTAGATAGACAGAAATGCTAATAGCAGTCAGGGCCACCACTTAATCCACAGCCCTTGTTGCTTGTAAGAGTAGAAAACAATTTGGGCTTCTGTCGTGAAGAGGGATTCTTCTACCTTCCACCACACAGGATGAACACCAAAGAAACCATGACACAACCTTACCCTGTCTAACATTCTTCTTCTTTGGTGCCAGATGGTAATCGAATAAGCCATGCCCCAGAGCTGGGTTTGGGCAGAGTTAAGGAGCTCTTGTTATACTTCCTGATCTTGTCTGGCTGAGAAGCGAGGGAAATGGTTCACCCAAGTCTGCATCATTTTATTCTGCTGATGGCAGAGATAAATGTAAACACCTAAAACTGATCCAGTTCTCTCATTTTCAGTTGATGCTTTAAGCACAACTCAGACACAACTCTCTCCTTGCCTTCGTTATCTTTGTGAAACGTCTAGTGTCAAGTGAAATAATGTCTTATTCCACTTTGAAGACCACAGTTGATGTTTGTGTTTTCAGTTGGACAGGTGAACTACCCAAAGGTTGCAGACAATTCCTCCTTTGATGAGGACAGCAGTGATGCCCTCTCCCCAGAACAGCCAGCCAGTCATGAGTCCCAGGGGTCTGTCCCATCGCCGATGGACTCCCGGATTTGTGAGCCTCTCCCTAGCACCACTGGCACATCACTAGCTCAGGTGAGAATGTGGTGGCCTCCTGCTGTGCCCTGAAACTTCACAGCTGCTGCTGATTTGTGGCAGAGGATCCTAAAAAGTAAGACCAAAGGATCCTTAAAAGGTATAGCCTGTGAGATTTCACAAGGGGTCTTAGCTCTGTGTGGTGGTGGTGAAGTCCTCTGGTTATTCAGAAGCCCCTGTAGTGGTGCCACGTGGGGAAGGGGGACAATCATTACTTGGTGCTACAGCCTGTATGCAACTGGTTGTGGCAGGCAAAGCTGGGGGATATGGGTGTGGGATTTTGAGTCCTTTTCTGCCCTAAGAGGTTGTGCTGCTTCTCTGAAGCAGTAGGTTAAAGGACTCTGATTAATGACTTGAAACCTGTGCTGCTTCCCTTTAAGTGGACACTTCCTGCACTCTCTTAAACTGTTTCCCTCCTCGTACGTGTATTCATTAACACCTTTTTCTGTCCCTGCAGGGTACATCCCAATTGCAGATTAGCGCAGACTCCAGTGAAACGCTTTTCCTACCTGAACAGCCACCCCCACCTCTGCCCCCTCCACCTCTTCTACCCCCTAGTCTTACCAATGGAGCGGCTCTTACTGCTGCCAAGCCCCCACCAACACTCATTAAGGTACTGGTTTTGCCGATTTCTTCATTGTTGTAGTCTCAAGGAAGTTAGGATGGTTACTCTGAAGAAGGTCTGGAGTTGGCAGTATTGTGTTAGCAGATGCAAAGGAAGGAAAGCTTACTTCTCACTAGTGTCTTCCTCTGACACTTGTTGTAACATATTTAATAGGTTTTTCTGTTCCATGATGTATTCACCTTCTGTAAAATGGGTCCTGAATGCAAAATGTTTGGAAATGACCAGTGTTACCCATAATTAGAGTCAGTGATCTGCACTGGCTGAGCAAGTGATCTGGTGTGCTGGGAAAGGTGACCTGCATTATGGTGCAGTGTAAGCTGCTGCAGGTGCTGTGACTTTACTGTTGCCTGAGTTAGAGAAGCATGGAAAGACCCTGAGGTCAAATCTAGAGAATTTTGAAATGAAAATCCCAGTGTGTGTTCTGGTTTACATGGGGTGTTATGTTACTTCAGTGTTTCCATTCTTACTTGCTTCCTCCTTTTCTTCTAAATAGCAAAGCCAGCCCAAGTCTGCTAGCGAGAAGTCTCAGCGCAGTAAAAAAGCCAAGGAATTGAAGCCGAAAGTCAAGAAGCTTAAATATCATCAGTATATTCCCCCGGACCAAAAGCAGGACAAGGGAGCTCCTCCCATGGATTCATCCTATGCCAAAATACTGCAGCAGCAACAGCTCTTTCTCCAGCTTCAGATCCTCAACCAGCAGCAGCAGCACTACAACTATCAGACGATCCTGCCAGCCCCCCCCAAGTATGGGTCCTAAATGGCAGCTCTCTCTTAGGAAGCGCTTGCTTCCCCCGTACTGTTACCAGAGACATTGTGTTCTGGGTGTGAGGTGTGGTGACTGGGTGTATGTAACGCACTCAATCTTGTTAGGTTACAGAGAGCCTCAAAAAGGGCCGGTGTCAGATGAATCGGACAAAAGCGGCTGAAGTGAGTCGGTTGGCAGAGTAAGGGGCATGGATGTAGTCAAAGACATTGGTGTGCTTTAACGTCTAGGGTGGCACTAGTGACCCAGATGTTTCTGAATGTATATGACTTGACACTGAGGGTCTCCGGTGCCTTTCCACCTTAGTTTTGATGCCTGTGTTTTTTCTTTCCCCACAGGCCTCCAGGAGAGCAGCAGAGTGGTGCCAGTGCCCCTGCTGTACGCAATCTCTCCGCTGCAGTCAGCAGCACATCTTCCGTATCCTCTGGTTCCAGTGGGCTGATGCGACAAAACAGTAATGCTGCAGCGGGCAAGCCTGGCCCTCTCCCTGCCAACCTAGATGAGATGAAGGTAAATGGCCTGTGAAGCTGCCCAGCCCCTGTTCTGCCATTGTCAGAGGGCAGTACTGAACGACGTTGCTGCCCCAGAGCAGGCCTGAGCAGGACTGACAGGAGTTAGCGATAGCAGCTGGTGTTGCCACCCTGCAGCCTGTACCTGAGGTGCAGGTTTGTCGGCCTGAAGGAGGGTCACTTTAGTCGTTTGCCCCATGGCTCTGGTAGCTGTTAATAGTTGTTCTGGTTAGAGTGTATGTTCTCTTAATGCTGCCCTCTTTTCCCCCCTATCAGGTAGCAGAGCTGAAGCAAGAGCTGAAGCTGAGGGCCTTGCCTGTCTCGGGCACAAAGACGGACCTGATTGAGCGTCTCAGAGCTTACCAAGAGCAGAACGGTGCAGCCAGCCAAACACCTCCCACTCCCAAGCCCAGCACAGCAGCCATCCTCCCAAAAGCGGCCGAAGTGGTGGTCGCCTTCCCAGCTGCCAGGCTGAGCACAGGGCCAGCCCTGGTCACCACTGGCATTGCCCCAGCAGAAGTAGTCGTGGCCACAGTCACCGGTGGTGGCGTGATGAAGTTTGGCAGCACAAGCTCGACTCCTCCTGTTTCTCCAACTCCTTCTGAGCGCTCACAAATGAGCACAGGGGATGAGAACTCAGCCACTGGAGACACCTTTGGAGAGATGGTGACTTCACCCCTGACCCAGCTCACCTTGCAGGCGTCCCCGGTGCAGTTCCTGGTGAAAGAAGAAAGCTCCAAGTCTGCCTCCTGCAGCGTAAATCCAGCCCCCAGGTCGGAGCGGTGTAGCACTGGTAACAGCAGAGATGCAGAAGTTCGGGACAAAGACCAGATGCTGCAGGAGAAGGACAAGCAGATTGAGGAACTCACCCGCATGCTGAAGCAGAAGCAGCAGCTGGTCGAGATGCTTAGACTACAGCTAGAGCAGGAGAAGCGCTCTCAGCAGTCACTACCGGCCCCAGCGGCTGCGGGAGAAGGAACAGCCCTTGCCTCCAACCCAGTAGCA
Source organism: Cariama cristata (assembly GCF_000690535.1). Taxonomy (NCBI): domain Eukaryota; kingdom Metazoa; phylum Chordata; class Aves; order Cariamiformes; family Cariamidae; genus Cariama; species Cariama cristata. Next base: position 10,751 of record NW_009619163.1, on the reverse strand, counting down.
TTTGGCACTCAGGTCAAGAGCGAAAACGGTTTCCTGAGTTGCCAGTCTGCGAAGCAATCCAGTGGCCAAACAGACCAATTCAGCCCTGCACCAACCGCTAGCCAAATGGACACTTCGAATCCAAGCCCAGTGCCAAAGAAAGCCGTGATGGTGAAGCAGGAGGTGCCAGCCGCGGAAGCAGAGCCGCCGTGCCAGTCCCACAGCCCGCGGCTTTTCCTTGGCCAGCAAGGGAGCGCCCTGAGCGACCTCATCAAGGGCACCCCTCCCCCCACCCTCATCACCGACTCCACAGGGACCCACATCGTCCTCACCGTGACCAAGCAGAGCGCCGAGAGGCAGGGCCTCTCGCCCCACGGGAAGGCAGGGAGTAGCTGCCCGGCCTTGCAGGTAGGCGAGGGTTAGATCACGTCCCTGCCGCAGGCAGTTGGGTTCCTCTCCTCCCTCTTCCCTCTCCTGGGGTTCAGGTTACCATCGGATGACTTAACGTGGTGGAAATTCGATGCAGTAGATACTAAAATGGCTGAGTTGCTTGCTACGATGGCTGGTAGATCGTGGCTTTGTAAGACAGAGCAGTGTAAGCAGATCTTCAGCAAAAAGACTGGAATTTGACAGTGATGAACTGTGTACAGCAATGCACGATTGACTGTGTGCATCCCAGGCTGTTCAGCATTCTTCCAAACACATGGTTCTGCCTTTTGTCAGGCAGGATCTCGGGCTTGGAGGGCAAGGGTTTGCTGCCACATTTCACTAGTTTTTGAAAGAACGACTGTGCCTGTGGCAGTGAAAAAAGCAGAATGTATATCACCTCTTGTCCTTTACTGGAGAGATCGTAGTCAGAGTGATAGATAGCCCACCTTATCTACCGAGAGCTGAAATCAGACCCCGGGAGCAGACTGTTTGCTGTTTGACTGCTCTTTGTTTTAATGCATGTCAGTATTTCATCATTAACGGAGTCTTTCATCAGAGATGATCTACTATTCCCCTGTTGGCATGAGCTCAGCACTTAACAGAAGTGTTTGAGTGTTTCTTCCAGGAAGGGATAAATATGCCCAGGTTTTATGGCGTAAGTCAAATCCCAGCATTTTCCATGGCATCAGAGAAGATTTTCATTCTCTGCTGCTACATTTCTTGCACCTTCTGCAGAGCAACTGGCAGCGTCTGCCGTCAGGGACAGGCTGCATTTGCTGTGTGGCAGGTGAGATGCCAGGCAGCTGTCTAAATACCAGCATCCAGGGTCACCCTTGATACCCCAGGGTATCTCACCTGACCTCCAGCCGCTGCTCCAGGGGGCCACAGGTCCTGTGTCAGGTCTGCCAGCCCTCGAGGGATGTCCTGGATAGCCCAGGGATTTAGACTGGTACTACCTCCTCTTTTAGGACTCTGAATCCCAAACCAACCTGATTTCTCTGCTTGGTGAAACAGAACGATTGACTGAATTTCCTGAAGAATAAAGAGTGGGGAAAAACAAACTTCATAAATCCTTTAAGAAACACAAGCCTTGCTCCATGTTGTTTCTGGGGAATAGCTTCTCACGGATACCCTTTTCTTTCCAGAGAGTACAATCATCGCCCGCTGAAACTTCCAGCCAACCGCCATGTCAGCTACCTGCAAGCACCCCTCCGCAGCCCACACAGCAGCAGAAGCAGCAGCAGAAGCAGCAGCAGCAGCAGCCCAGAGGACTAAACCAAGCTGTCAGAAAGGTAGCTCGCTGCCTGCTCCCTTTTCTTCCTTGTTTTTCTTTGCCTGCTGCCGGGGTTTGTAGCAGCGATGGGAAGGGGACGCGCATGCACAGTCCTGGTCAGAGACCTTCATCACAGCAAGTGAGATCTCACGGCAGCTTCAGCCACAGCTTGCAGCTGCCCAGAACGTTTGGTTTTCCACTTGAACGTGGCAGCAGAAGGGGTGCCTGGCATAGCCTCTCCGTTCCCCTGCCTCCTGCCGAGCTAGCTGCGATGGAGAGTCCATCCGGCCTGAGGTTTCAGGAGCGCTAAGTCTCTGTGAGGTCTTCCCCTGTGGGCACGCTTTGAAACGATGCGGAGGTTTTACAGCAAAGAGCTCTGGGATAAACCCTGACAATTTACTAGCTTCTGCCTTTTGGTCCCACATCTGGGCAGAATACCAGCTGGTGTTTTAAACAAGCATTATCTATCAATTAAAACCGATAAGAGGCCAGAGTGGGCAGCCTTGGTTCACAGTGGTGTCCCTGATTCTTGAAGGAGTGCTGCTGAATTGAAAAGGGAGCTACTGCATGGAGAGAGGGTGGTGTAGGCAGTATGTCTGCTACTGAAGGTGGCGTATGAGCTCTGAGAGGGGCAAAAGGATGTGAGCTTTTACTCTCTGGTACTGATGGACATGCTGTGATTTCCATTCGCGTGCCTTCAGCATACCTGTTAATCATCTCTTTGTGAAGTGCAATGCTGGTTCAGGAAAGAGAGCACCTCTGGCTTTACCCCTTCTCCGGGTGATGGCTGTAAAGAGGGTCTGCTTGCAGCTTCTCCCTTTCTAGCCCGCTGAGCTCTAACATGTAATTAAGCTAAGATACAGAAAGATTATGAAGAGTTTTCAGAGCTTGGAGGATCACTTCTGAGTCAGATCCTGGAAAGGGTATGAAGACAGGAGTCATTTTTAATGTAGTCGGAGTGGGATATCCACTTTGCAAAGGGTCAGTCTCTTGGCTTGCTTTGAGACCTTTGAGGAAACGCAGAAGGTAAACGAAGGCACCTTTCCCCTCACACTCCCCTAGCTCGTGTGCTGTGGAGGCATCTGTAGTGACTCTCCTCATCCTTTTGCCTCCCTGTAGGGTCAGAAGCCAGGTGTGCAGGTGGTCACAGGGCAGCTGCCCCACGCCGTATTGCCTTTCGCAGCACCTCCAAACCTGCAGCCCTTCTTCCCCAATGGTTTCTACAAACGGTCCCTGAAAATTGGTGCTCCTGGCAAAGCCGGCCCACTCAGTGTGTCAAAAAAGGTACCCTCCCAGCACATCCCAGTGGCCTGTACCACAACGCCAGTTTCCAGCCCCTCTCAGGAAGAGACCGGACCCCAGAGCAGCTCTGCCAGCCAGGGCCTGGGGCCACTCCTCTACCTGCAGGTCACGGAGGAGATGATGAACGGCTTTCCGTGGAAAACAGGACAGGGAAGAGCATTGACACGTACAGGTGTTGGAACTGGCATTCAGCTCCTGCCCGGGGATGACTGCTCCGGGGGAGCCAGCTTTAGTGTGGGTCACGCAAAACTGCTGGAGAGGCAAAGACCTGATCCACATTTTAACTTTTCTTATGGGCAGTTGTGTGCTGATTCCTCTGGTAAAGCTGAGTCACGAGCAGCACTTCCTGCAACATTTGGGGTTTCCTTTGGAGGTCTCTGGTGCTGCTGAATGCTCTGCTGCTCCCCGCCTACCATCAGGCTGTGAAACTTGCTCCTAGTGAAGCTTGATTGTGTCCCCAAAGCAGGCACTGCAGAGGGAGGTGGGTAAAAGGTCCTGGACATATTGCGCAGAGTAGGCTGCACACAAGGGAAGTGCCCTCTCTCTCCAGAGTGCTGGAGGAATCCCCCACTTGGACAGATGAGGCTCTCCCCATCCAGGAGCAGCCCCGATGGTGGTTTGTGGCGTGGTTGCTTTAGCGTTAGAAAACTCAGCAAAAGATTTCCAGCTGTGAGTTGGAGGGGAAATCTGTCTCCCTCCCCTGCAGCCAGGGCGTAGTGCACAGAGTACACGGAGGAAGCCAGGCTGCTGGGAGGAGAGCAGTGCAGCCCTCTGTGTGGTGCTCACCAAGAGAGGAGGTGATGGTCTCTCAAAGCAGCTGAGAACAGGAGCTGATGTGGACTTGCCCCTGCTCACCCCTTCTGCCTTCGTTATTAACAGCCCTCATCGCAGCCCGGCTCTCCTGCTGCCCCTTCCCCACCCCAGATGGACCTGGAGCAGCAACAGCACACGTCGCTTTTTGGAACTCCTCCGCCTCCTCTCCCTGTTCCCTCGGTCCCAATGAAAGAGCCACCAGGCTATGAAGAGGCCATGAAGCAACAGCCAAAGGCCCAGGTGAGAGCAGTTCTTCTCCCTGGTTTCCTTGAGGAGCAGGTGAAAAGTTGCCATTGTAAATCTGCTTAGATTCCTGCTCTGGGCCAGTAAGAGAGACGCAACTGCGCCTTCCTAGCCGAGTTCCTTCTGGAGGGTTTGGGGCAGACCCAGGTAGAGATCCCAAGCCCCTCACTGCCTGGGGAGCGTTAGTACAGCAGTTGCTGACTTGTGCCTTCCCTTGGGTGACGGAGGATTCTGGTGCCATGCCACCCTGTGCTCATTCTTGCTAGGTAGCAGCCCCATCCCTGGGGCGAGGGAGGAGAGCCAGCAGCCAAGGGTGTTGCTGGAGGTGGAAGCTCCCCTGGTAAATAGGAAGCTAATCCCTGCGCTCGCTCTCCCCAGGAGAACGGCTGTTCCAGCCAGCAGATGGACGACCTGTTTGACATTCTCATCGAAAGTGGAGGTAAGGAGACAAGGCCAGCATTTCTCGTAGTCTTCGAATTTGAGCCTGGGGATTATGGAGCACTGAGGGGAGAGTTTGTCATGGCCCGGGTCTTTGCTCCTGCACCCCTGCCAGTGCCTTTAGCACTGGCAGTAGTCGTTAAGGCACCGAGGGAGATGTCAGTCAGGCTGATACAGAGCTTCTCAGCGGCTCTGCTGTATCACATCTGGGCACATCTCTTCTGCGGTACTGGACAGAGCTTGAACTTCCCCAGGGGCGGGCTGAAAACTCCCCATAGCAAGCCAAGTGTGGGCACGGGATAAGTTTCCTTATCCCAGTTGGTGGTCAGTGATGGCTCAGTCCGGGGGGGTCCCTGTTGCCTTGGTGGGTGGGAGGGATCCTTCTGGTGTTGGGCCAAGCTTTTCCTCACCCTGCCCTGCCTGTTTGTTCCCTGTGCAGAGATTTCTGCTGACTTCAAGGATCAGTCGTCCCCAGCTGGGAAAGAACCACCCGTAGCCCCAGCCTGCTCCCCACCGCCCAGCAGCCACCATTCCTCAGAGCTGGCGGTGCCGGTGTCCTTGGGGCAGCCGGTGCCCGTGGGCCGGCTAGAGCTCGGCAGTCAGCAGCGGCTCCCCGCTGCTGACGGCAGGCCACGACGGGCCGGAGCCCCTGTCCCTCATTGATGACCTCCACAGTGAGATGCTGAGCAGCTCGGCCATCCTGGACCACCCGCCTTCACCTATGGACACCTCGGAATTGCACTTTGCTCACGAGCCGTCCGGGGGCATAGCCCTGGATCTGGCTGAGGCTAACTTGGACAGCATGGACTGGCTGGA